>NW_025931203.1:0-76776 GCF_000764305.2 Hyalella azteca
CCTGCCTTCGCCCATCTCCCTCCTCTTCCGGTTCCTCCCCCTGAAGCACCACCATAGCCTCCACCCACGACGTCGGCGCAAGAAACAACAACAACCTACTTAAATTATAAAAACTGCAAAAAAATCGAATTTTCACACTGGAACCTACAAATATATCTTATTTATATATCGTGTGTATAATTGCCCAGCAGGGCCAAGCATAGATGCCAAGCAGGGCAAAGTAGGCTGTTTTGAGACCTGCAAGTCTAAGTAGGTGCCAAGCAGGGCTCATTAGGCTGTGTCGAGAAATTCAAGTCTATGTAGGCGCTCCTTAACGCTAATCTGGGCCAAGTATATATTGAGTTATAGGCCTTTTCAGCCTTTTTTGTTCGCAGACTTGGCCGTTTTTTCAGCCGTCTGGCAACCCTGAATCTTGTTAGTCCTGGAGAAATAAATTTCGTGGTACGAAGAAGTAAATACTTCTTCGGAGTCAACATGTTTAACGAATAACAATAAAATATTGAAGAATGTGCGTCGCTTGATTGTGTTTGCATCACAAGAATAAGGATTAATCTTTTCAAAGACTGCTATAACTACTAGGAGCTTTGGGAGCTCCTTGGTCTCTGGCAGGAAGAGTTTCTGCCATAAGGTGATTGTACACGAGGCTAATATTAGCTACGAGTATTGGCTTCAAGTTTTTGCTCTCCAAATATGCGATGATTTATTCTTCAGATGCAAGTAGCTTATGCTAATCGCGTTCAGGTTGTTTCTGTGCCGGCGAATATAGCAGTAGTGTGCAAATCTGTGCCGCTCTGTAACCTGCTGGGGGCAAGAATTTCTAATGTTCTGAACCATCTCTTGTCCCAGTAACGACGGTTCCACTAACGTCAAGAGGTCTTCACAAGTGGAATTTCTACTGTACTGTAATCTACTGTGGAATTTACGTCACAGTGTATATTCCAACAAAAACTAATTGAGAAAGTGGTGTTTTGAAACTCAAACAAGACCTTATTAGGTCTCTCAATCAAACTCTATACTTATCTACAAAGTTTTTCGCCTCCTCAGCAACTATGTTTTTCACCTCAGAGTGGCAACTATGCTACCAACTGCTTCAGCAAACGCCCCCTCAAACTCGGCATTGCAATTACGTTCCACATTCCACCATGTGCGGACATCGCTCGACGGCTTCCAACGACGCACTGTATCGTGTGTATACGCTTTCAGCCGGCAAAACTGGGATTGTGAAAACTTGCAGCTCATACTCGTGGTCGTAGCTAACACTAGCCCCGCGAATAAGCGCCTAAAGCTAGTGCGGTTTACAAGAAGCCACTTACTCGCTTCGCAGCAATGCCAAAATTCAGTGTTGTGCCTATAACAACACACACATAACAAATCAAATAGCCCGAGGATACTTAGTTTCAAAATCCATGACAGTAGGCGTTTCTTTGGCTGCAATAAACCATTAAAGTAATTTAGCCAGCATTTCAGTGAAAGTTTCATTTAGTCCCCCTTCCTCAAGGATTCAACCTTCATCTTCGCCCTGACGCTGCTGACCTCCTCCGTAACTGTGTACAATCTGATGAACAACATCCGCGAGGACGACCTCATGAACCTACAGACGTTCTGCACCTTCGGGACCTTGGCGCAGGACTCCACCAACCAAAACTACTGCGCATTTCAGGTAAGTATATTTTATTAAAATTGAGAAATCGTTGTTCGTAGATCGAGTAACCTGAAGATGAATACGACGCATTTGTACATAATTTTGTTCGAAAATGCTCAACTAAATTCAGTTTTATTACACTGGGTATTACATCTGTCTGACAACATATGGTTTCACTATTTGAACTGATTTATTACCTATTCTTGAGATATCACAATCACCGGTGCCTTGATTGGTGTCCAGGAAAGAATGTGCCTAGTTTATGACTGTTAAATATTTAAAAACATTTATAATATGTTCACTGAATTAAATAAATTTTAGGGATAATTGAAAATAAATCAATTTCTATTCACTCGAATACATGTTTATAAAAGTTAGAAAATGTATGCCAAGTAATTATGAATTATGTAATCGTACCAGACAACGTCCAAACAAACCTAAACGTCATCTAAACCTACCTTTTTCCAAGTTCTATGGTTTGCGATGCCTAAATTGATTGTGCTAAATTGCAAATTTCTTCCTAGTCCAGTAGGCTACAAAGACTCGATCGTGTAAATAATTCTTGCTCAAACCTACCAAAGTTCCCACAAATTTCTGATAGCTGATGCAAAAATTGTACTGATCTTATGCGACAAGTACATAGGCTTAGTTGAAAGTCATCTCCCTTGCCCACCGCTAATTCAAGTGGATAGAGTTTCAGGTTTGTGGATTACTCCGGAAATTGTTCAGTCTTCATCCACGGGGCGTGTGCCATTACAAAAAAACTTATTGCTTGCACGAAGTCAATGTGACAGTTCACATAAATTTACTGCTACATTTCTAAAAATGAAATCTTTTGATTTATGTCATTATTGATGATGTATTTCGTAGTGTCACACGCCGCGCGGATGAAATGCTATGAAGTTTCCTACCGTAAATCACAGGTTGGATTTACGATGTAAAATCTAATTCAGAAGTTGAACATTGCACACTGGTCGCTCTTGTGTGGTCAATGTGACAACTCGACGCGTTCCCGAATCTCGATCAGTGATGACGAGTTGGGTCTCCTGCAAATTTGAGTTTTTACGATGAGACGCTTAACACAGTACACCTGGAAAATAGGACTTTGTCTAAGGAATCGTACTCTATTTAATCCTCAAAAAATGTGTATTGCTTAGTTAGTTTTATATGAAAAATACATTCAGCAATTCAAGTCCTAATATTGCAATCAAATTGAAACATTTTTTAATGAATCATTGAACGAAAAATGGAGAATCCACTTTGAACGAATTTTAAAATTATGGAAAATCTGCGCGTTCAGCCTTAGACTTGTCATTGTGATGAAGAGGCGCATATTGGATACAAAAACTTACATTGGGCAATAAATATTTTTCTTAAAGTCTAAACTTATGGAAGTCGTAAGGCAGTGAGAATAACATGCGGCATGAAGCAACCTGGCTTGTTGTTTTCCACGCCTCCTATTAGTGACTCTTTTTGCTAATCCAAAGATCGATCGTGAGCAAATGAAATCCCACTTGACAATTGTTACGAAGAAAAGTGCCGTGGCATTCTCTCTTTATTATAAAATTTAAAAATTAAATTACAAGAAATACATTTATTAATTTCTTATATAGTTTCGTCAGAAGTGAATTGGCACTTGAGCACTCCTGTCAGTATCTGACAAAAAATAACTAAATTCTCGGAAGAAGAGATGTAAAATTTATAGAAACCTATTCAGCTCCCCGTTATTCTCAATTTGAAGTTTTGGTTGTTAGGATCACGAATCATTTCATTCAATATTGCCCTTGTAATTTCCAAATTTAGATTTTGATTTTTAGAATTATTTAACACTTCTTAACTGAAAACTGCCAAAATATTTACGCTTCGGGCACACAGCTTCTCCTCCATATCTAGAGGCCAGGGGCCGGATTATCAAAACTTCGTAACTTTTTGTACCTACGGCAAAAAAGTTACGTGCTACGTAAGTACATCCTAATTTTGGCATTATCAAAACTTTCGTACGCAAGTCTTAGCTAAAAGCGTATTATCAAAACCCTCTGGCTATCAGAGTTTCGATAAACTGGAGTGCTACCTCATGCCGCACATTGGCATGAGTGCCATCAGGGATGAATACTTTGATGGTCGACTAAATCGTAAGCTCGCTGGGACATTAAAATTTATGTTGATAGCTGTAAATTTCTGAACATTTAGATTTGCACGAAATCACAGCTTCACGTGGGATGGTATTCGAACAGAGGAAAAGTTTTTAATAACTAAATTTATTCAATCTCAGATGTGTGCAGATTTTTACTAGTGTATCTTAAGTAAAAAAATATTTTACGTTTAAAAATTTGTTCCTTAACTTCATTTCTGGTATTTTTAGTAGGACTAAAAAGTGAACAATTTATTTTGGGAACTCGGATAACCGTTACGTAAATTTTCTTTGTAGAATAATGAGTTATAAATCATTAATTGCAAGTTGGCATCATCCTCCTGGCGATCCAAATCTGAGTAGGATGATCTGAATCTTTCGTACTTTCTTCAATCGAGTAATTTTCTGAACAGAATTGGACCCGTTATTCGTGGAGCACCTGAAGGTGCTGGTGCCTCGCCTGCTGGCGCCAGAGCGCCTCGTGGAGAAGCGCTCAGCCGCGCGGCAAGGACAACCCGCCACCGGGGAGGAGCTGGTGGGCCTCTTCAGGATCTACATGGAGGCCTTCAGAGAGCGTCGAGTAGTTCTGCCGACCACCCTCGTTGAGGTGTTGAGCCTGATAAAATTATTGTCCAAATACTCTGCCGTCTAGGAATGTAGGACTTAACACTTATATTCGATATATGTACTCAATTTATGAATAACTATTAAGATATACCATATTTCAATGAACGTTTTACGAGAGCTTTCAACTGCGTAATTTTGCGAGAACAACATTTCATTTTCAGATAATGGTGCGCCACAAAAGCCATGAGGTCTACAAAATGGCATTTAATTGTTACAAAGAATCAATGTATTTAAAAACCAAACCCTGGCGAAGATCTTTTGAAGATTCTTTTCTAAACAGCTGTCACTCAGAATCAAAAAGCGGTGCTATTGCAGCTTACAACAGTGAAAATCAATACACCAGAAACAGCGCTTTGTTCGCAACTGCAGCTGATGTTAGGAAAGGCCTTGAAAAGGTGAGTCAAAGCCAGCGAAAGTGCAATCATGTACTCATAATATCGCAGACCGAACACTCTGGGTAATTGGGCTGTGTATATTCGTTGCCAGATTGAAGGAATATATGATGATTCTGCTTACATAATCAAATGCATGCATTGCCTCATTAGGTATAGAGCACAGAGGCAATAATTTTTATCAATAAATATTACTGATTTGTTTGAATGGGTGGCAGATATGGTGCTACAATGGCGTTAAATGAGCATGCAGGCGCGCGTGATCGGCGATACCTGCCGACGCATACATTGTATATACCAGGTTACAAATCCATGATGTCTAGTGATTCAAATATATGTAATCCATGAAGTCCGACGGTGTGTAATCCATGATGTCCGACGATTTGTAATCCATGATGTCCGACGGCGTGTAATCCATGATGTCCGACGGTGTGTAATCCATGACGTCCGACGGTGTGTAATCCATGATGTTAGGCCATTTGCAATCCAAGATATTAGACGACTTGTAATTTATGATGTCAGACGATTGCAATCCAAGATATCTGATGACTTGTAATTCATGATGTCATACGATTCAAGGATTTGAAATCCATAATGTGCATGGATTTGTATTCCAAGAACGATTCATGGTCCTTGAGAGCTGGACGAAGAACGCAACAATCGTGCATCAATATGTCGAGTAGTAGAAGACGAGAGTTCCAATTCGTAAAATAATTTAACTATTGAACGGCCAGAAGAGAGAGTAACCGATGGACAGATTATTTGCATTTTAGGTGTATCGGTAACTACGTACCTCCATTCTTTTGTTGCTAATACACCATCTACTTGGGTTATCTGCTCCGACATTGTCATCCTTTACCTCCACAATGCTGTTTCCTCGCCATCATTCGCCTCCACAATGTCAATCACTCAGAATTATTTACGTCTACAATGCCAATCTACAGCTAAATTATACCTGAAAAGCTTCGTTTCAATCTTGTTAGATTACGAGTCTATTAACTCTTCCATATGTTCTTAGCTATCTAACTAAGGTTTCATTGTTTTTATACGATTATCATTGCAATGCCAGACCGTGTACTCATGAATAATAACCCTTTAATTTACGATATTTCAAGATACCCTCAATAACAGTGGACCAAATAATCAACCGAAGGAAGTGAATGAAGTTGCAATTACAATGAACAACATTTTTTCAGAACATAGAAGACCACTTCAAAACCTATGTTCAAAAGAACGAGAAAATGAAGCTGGACGAGTTTGAATCGAGGTCCAGATTCTACATACTTGGAGGTCTGGCGGTTGCAGGTGCAGCTGCGGTGAGGGCCGGGGTCCTGACCGCAGCGGGAGTGAGTCTCGGGCCCGCGGTCGCAACAGCCGTTGGAGTTGGATCTGTGGCCCTCAAGGCAGTTCCCTGGGCCGCGAAGAGCATTTACGCTCGTTTCTTGCAACGCGGCCGGTAAAATAAACAACAGTGAAAACGTCATTTGAAACATTTCTTTTGCCGGATAAAACGAAACAAGGTTTATTAATAGTAGTAATAATATTATTTATATTATTACTACAATAATATTTAATAATTCTGCGCGTGGAGCTTTAATACAAATTCACTGTTAATTTATGCACGCTCGGATGAAGATTTGGAGATTTGCTCCTTCTGGAATACTCACCGGGTGTGAAAAATTGTGATTCACATGTATTTTATTTATTAATATGTAAAAGGATTACATGACAGCGATCCAAATTAGTTGTTCTCAACTTTTTTTAAATAAAATATTTATTCAACTCAATGATACTATGCAAGCATGAAAAATCGTGCTGATCTTGTGCCGTAGTATGCTTCTGTCACGCATCAACTTGGTAAGATTCACAGACATGGTCGTACTTTTAGAGTGAATAAATAAAAGACTTAATTTGCTATACTGTACATTGAGCCATTGCAAAGATCACTGAGGATGAGACGTCTACTTTGTATGGGAAACTTGGAAAATGAAGAGTTGAATATACACTGAAACTTGCCTTGGATGCTGAAGCATGTTAAAAATACTCGGGATGGGATTGTAGAGTTTCAACTTATCAATTTCGACACCTCCTTTAAAATTATTTCTCTTCCATTAAATCACGTGGGTTTGTATTTACGTTAGGAATACAAAAGAGAAAATAAAGTTCAATGTACTCTCTTCATTTACATTCATTTTACTTTTTGTGTGTTACTTATGATGACAAATTTGCCAGCGTAGCAGATTAGGCCATGATGGCATGGCAGGCCTTTTTAGAGATTTTTGCGGGTTTCGAACACGCAATTCACTGCTCTGATATCCACCATGGTTAACCGCCCGTAACACCTAGCCGATTTCGACCAAAACTGCCACAGGAAGCTCATAATAATAATGATGATGATGCTGAAAGTCAGAATGCAAATACGAGGGCGAGTCAATCGAGATTCAAAAAGTAGGCAAATATGTACATTTTTTTGTAGAGGGGTAATGTTTTTTCGTATTTGCTTAGCGTCTGTCTTGGTACGTCCCATCAGTACCGATCAGCGCTGGATTACTACACCTAAACGTGATATTTCGAAACTGGCATCTACGGACAGCTAGTCGGCGCTTCGTGTAGGCGGTGTAAGTGTAGCGTGTTGGTCACTGCACCGAGTTCTGCAATTGTTGTGTCAGTATAAGGGTGCTGTGTTTAATGCTGTTGCAATGATATTTGATGTATTCATGTTGTTTTCTCGTGTGGGATGCGTTCATTTTCAAAGTCGCATTTGTCTCCGTCATTTTTAGTAAATATGTCGAGCAAATGTTTTCTGAAGATGGATTTATTTTGCTTTGATGTTACGTAGAGTGTGTTTTGTTTCTGGTAGGACTGTTTGTTTAGTATATGATCCTAAAATTTGTTTTATGAATGGCCAGAATTTATCGGTATTTGTTGGTGTTTCCAGGTTTATTTGGCTTAATACAAAGGCAAGAAAGGAATTGATCTTTTATTTTAGAATTTAATCCCAAAGATAAATGGTCCAAAGGTTGAGGAAGCTGACGTTTTAAGAAATTAGGAACGAGACCAAGTTCAAGAAATTTTAGCTTAGTAGCTTGGTAGTCTCCCAGTTAAAATTTTGAGCCGAGACCGGCGCCGGGTTTAGCCGGGCTGGTCGCGCTTTAGCAGGATGGAGCCGTGAAACTATAACCGGCCATCTATCCCTGAAACTGCGCTGCGCCATGGCTGATATAGAGACAAAATTCTAGCAGCTCGGCAGGGCCGGAACTCTGCGCTGTTTTAGCGCATGTACTTGGGATTGCCCGGCAGGGAGCTGTACAGAGCAGCTAAGCAGGCCGTGCATGTGGGGGTTTTGATAGAGGGAAGAGGGGTAGGGGTTGGAAACAGTGACGGGAGAATGAACTTCATCCTACATCTAGTTCATTCGCATAGCACGATATTTTGAGCCAATTTCCGGTGCCATTTGAGATATTTATTTCACGTCAGTATTTTAATACTTCGAATTACGTAAGAATTTTATATGCTCTTCCAGTTTTAACACTCAGAAACGTTGAACAGAACGTTGAAGGTCATTCACGCTTTGCTAAAGCGAGATATCAATCAGTTTATCATGAGAAAGTTTTCTAACATGGATATACAGAAAACGCGTTAATAACAGTAAATGTTAGAGCAAAGAAAATACCGAGGAAATTCTCCATATTTTCAATGAAAATGTGTAAACCAGCACCATCATCGGTTCATAAAATTGATCGACTTTGAATATTGATCGACTTCTTTGCATGAAAACTCTTGGAGAACTTGCGATTTCAGTAGACTAATGATTTGCGTACGTTGTTAAATTTCCTATCAAACTATCGAATGACATGAAGCTAATGCTAATTCAATAAGATAAATTACTAAACAAATTTAGCTCTAATACTCACTTACATCTAACTGACGGGATCGTACGAATGGCTACTTTGTTCATTTTTTAAAATTAGTGCATTATGAATAATATCTATCAAGTTCAACCACAAATATAGCTGTTCCTCGATTTGTTAGATGATGACGAGTCATTTGTTCTGTATTATAGTTAAGTAGTTCATAGAGCCTAGCATGGTAAGGTGTCCGCGCGGTCAACTGGTACAGGCGTGGACTACGACGCGGAGAATCTGCGTTCGAATCCCGGAGCTTCAGTCGACGTTTGCAGATAGTTCATAGCGGTGAGTAATTTGATGTGTATATTTCCTCGATAATTGAATTTGTTAGATTCTAAATTACGTTGCGAAAGTTAATACGATGAGAATGTCAGTAAACAATGTCAATACAGCCTGTCATTGCAAGAGAGAAGTCTAGGTGATCTCAGAGAGAGAAGGAACAATTTTTTTAAATCGTTGTTGACAAACGGTGACGCGTAACTGCCGCGTACACTGCCAGAGCCGCCCCAGAGCAGGCGTTGGGCAGGTTTGAGCAGGCGGTGCTCAGTAAAGGCTGCGTGACGGCAGGACAGAGCATATCTGGGCAGATACTCAGAAGCTAATTAGCGCTGATACGCGGCTGGCGATATCGTCTTTAAAGCGGACATTTCTGCTCTATCTCTGCTCTGTCGCGTCTCTACGTCGGCTCTGCAGCCGGCGACGGCCTGCTCTATTCCCTGCCCTAAATTTTAACTGGGCTGGTAGCTTGATAGCTTAGAAGTATGGTATTAAAGGTTCACCGACCTTAAAGACGAATGAACCTGGCCAAACATAAATCGAGAAATAACAAAGAACCTTAGTGGAAACAAATTTAGAACGTACATTAAAGTATAGCAAAATATGGCAAACATATTGAAAATTTTAGTAATTGGAAGAGAATTCGAACTTATACAGCAAAGCATTTACACCCTCCATAATAAGAATTTCTAAATTGCACCTTCGGAGTCGCCGAAAGCCTCCAAAAATTAACTGAAATGGGACACCGCTGCCCAGCGCCCGAAAAAATTTACAGAAGATTTGCAGGTATTCTATAGAAACAAAATTGAAATAACTGTTGAATAATTAGGAATCAAAATATAAGCTGGGTGAGCAAAAAGCTTTGTATCACTATCTGAGAGATTAAGCAACAATATTTTAAGAGGCAATAACAGAGGCCACATAAAGGAAAATCATGAAAGTAGAAGTATATAAATAAATATACTCCTATATTTATATATCTCAATATAAATTAGTTAATTCTTGGAAAGAACCAAGCCTTTCCGTAAAGTTCGGAAAATGGAATTACACAAGGAGCCAAAGCTCAAAAGTAAAGATGGCCACGCCCCATTATAAGTCAGCCCTCTTCTAATCAAAGAAGAGCAAACATGTACTTACAAAAAATAATTAAAGTGAAATCAAAGAGTGATCACACCAAATAATAAATTGAAATTAGGAAGGGATGGCTATATACACTCCTGTGACAAGAAATTAGCATCACAGTTTATATACTGTGACAAGAAATATACGTTTTGCCATAGTTTATATGCAGTGATAAACAAGAGCATCACAGTTGAAATTAGCATCACAGTTTATATACTGTGACAAGAAATATACGTTTTGCCATAGTTTATATGCAGTGATAAACAGGAGCATCACAGTTTCCAAGCATTTTGTTTGGGCAGTTTATTTTTGGCTTGTCTGTTTTTTATATCAATATCCTGAAACATTTCTTTACAGCAGCAAGACTTTTTTTCATGTTTACATAATTCAAATGCTGCTCTCAGTGATGATCTGAAGATCTATAGTACTGATGAAAGTTCCAAACAACATGTACAATCCGATTCACATTCAAGGTCTTGTTCAATTTTTTTTGCTCACTACCCAAGAAGATTGTCTTGGGTTAGAGTTAACTTTGGAGATGACACTAAAGTTGTTCGAGGTCAAAATTCTTCAGCTGCAGATGTAGTTGTGTCATCATGGAGTTGTGCCACTGTTGCATCAGATGAAGTTGCGTTGATATAGCCCGTCGCCCGCATAATAATATAGCTGATGCATGAAACTGCATTCATGGAGATAGGTGGTGGTATGTAGTGGCTTGCATCAACAGGAAGTGGTGAAGTCATAGATGAAGAGCCAATCTTGATTTCAGTTTCATCAGTAAATGTCTTTTTCTTACTGATTTTACTGTAATAGACATGATAGGCTCTTCTATGATGCAGTTGAAAATGTTTAACTAAATGTTACGGCTTTTTGAAAACCTCACTTTTTTACTCATAACTGTACAAAATTTACATCTGGCCATAGGTCTTTTTTTGCGAATTTATGAATGCAAAATCGAACAAAGGATACGAAATCATCACGTTAGCCTTGCGTAACTTCGCTTATTTGTACGGTCAATATTCATTGCTTCGGTTGTGACTTAGCCGTTAGACAACACGAGAAACAAAAAGACGTCAAACGATTTTAACGCCGGCAATCATAACTTCAGCAGATCGAAGTTTTCGAGCGCTGAGTAACAATAATTATCATAGGTACGGTCATAGACACGATGCAGTCACAGTTGTCGTCAGTCGTGTTACTATGTACATACTTCTGTGGACCAGCACGCAACCCTGTCATCAATCCTGCCTGCCTCCCTCTCAAGTTAGAAACAAACACTGTCTAGTAATAGTAACTATTAGGAAAAAATACTGATAACAAATGTAACTCTTGGTTCAAGCAGCGGTAATTGCAAAGTTATTTACGCTCTTTTACTGGTAAATTGAATATATTAAAACCATTTAAAATTTTGACATAATTTTTTTTGTCATTCAGCATCAATTTCAAATTTTAATAATGCCTGAAACCTCGTTCAAATTTCACATGCCGAATTCAGCCAAATCGTACGTGAAGCTGCTGAAACGTTCATATGGTCTGGTCCCACAACCATCAAGTGTCAACCACCGCTTCTTTTATCAGCAAATCGGCAACCGGCGACCGCAGCCTACCTGAGCCGACTGACGGGTTCGTCGTATAGGACGTGGATGGTGCAATGAACGCTGCTCGGGAAAATGCAGTCCATTTGTGAACTGTTGAGTGATGTGAAGTGACGTACATGTTTCATCTGTGGGGATGAATAAATTGTATTATTTCATCTGATGTATATTGAAGAATTTAGTTTTGGAGTTATTGGTATTTCCAAGAAAAAGTCACCTGTATTGGCTTCTGTAAGAAAGCTCTTATATTTGGGTGCTTTAACTCTTTGAATATAGATACATTAACAGTTCAGAATGTTATTGGTAGCTACTGGTCATCCGGTAATTAGAAAGATAGTCAATTTATTTGAGATTAGCATTGGCAAAATTCAGAGCGATGAAGCAGCATATTTTATGGTAGAGAGTTATATTAGAGACATATTGGTCTCTAATTCAATTCTAATTCTCATATCTCTGTTTCCGTCGAATTCCTAGAACACCAGAAATTTCTCTAAGCACATGTCACGCACTCATCAGTGTGAATTACATTAAAGATAATAAACAAGCGTTGCAAACCATCACCATGCACAGTTTCACATCACAATTCAGTAGAAGTAGTAATAGTTAAGGTAACGCAGTGACCTAAACTCTGCTGACTACGCAGAGTTTAGGCCTATTAACTTAGAACGCTAGTGCAATAGAGTGACGCTGTAGTCGAACTCAAAACTTCTCGCACCGATGGGGGATGAAATGAAAACGACGTGAACTTTCGTTATATACCTACTAATGATCTTCATGTAGCGTACAGTAGGCTTCATACTAGGACACACAAGTTCTTCAATCGAGTAAGTTCCGTATTATCCTTCATACACAATTCAAAGTTCCACTAATCTGAGCCTTCACTAAGTCGGTAAGGCTTGTGAAATTAGCACTACGAGTGACTTTTTTAGCGAAATTATTTCTTCCTAAATTTGGCATACTATTTTCACGTTCCATCTCTCCACTACTGAACACAATGATGCAAAATGAGATTCCAAGATTTAGTCATGAATGAAAATATTTACTCATAATTTGTCAGATTCTAATACTAATCTGGAGTATAGTAAACAAACGTTAAGTCCCCTAATATAGTTGAATCATCCGAGTTGAGTCAAAACTAAAGCAATATTCCACGAATGAAAAAAAAAACACAAATGTGCATTAAGTCACAAGTGTAAACCTCATTTGGCTTCTTTGCACACCATTATCACGCATTTCTATTTGTATGTGTATACCTCGTAATTATTGCACATCAACATCGCCACACACAATTGTGGGACGTTTCTTACCTAGCACCACTTTAGTCGCACGCACTTATTCGTCGTTTCTCTTCCTCGCTATTAGCGGAGGCATAACCTCTCCAAAATTAAAAAAAAATTTTCCTCTGATAAAAACCGACTGGATTGGACGCCTCATGTATGACAGTGTCAAAATTTTTCTCGCAGGTCAATAACATTGGTATTTTGTGAGACATTTTTCGACAAATTTCCAAAACAATTACGATTTTTGTATGCAAAAGCATAATCTTATCATGCATATTTTTTTGATTGTACAAAATCTCATCAGAGGCATAAGCATTCAGAATATTATCTCTTTCATTTATAAGATGAGTAACTATTTTAAATATTCCCGCTCTCAATCAGAAAATAAATGTCTAGGTACTTTTGGGAAAAAATGGCCTTACACAGAGACTTTTTAAAATTTTCCTTAAGTTATAAGATTTCGCCCATCAGAAATGATATGGTAAAAGATAAAGTAAATTTGAAGCGTCTTGCAAGTGTACGGTCTGTATGGATTCTCCATGTTGTACCACTGATACCCGCCTTACAACTCAGGCTGTTGTGAATCTTCTATAGTTATCGCTTCCTGGATTATTTCGAATCACAGAATGGTTAATTGCCTAGAACACGTTATGTAACATAACAATTTAAGGAAGAGATCCTCACTCTATTAGCAATGGAACTAACAGATCCAAACACAACTATAGTTACTGCGTGAATAATAAAAACATAACGAATTACAAAGTAGCCTGCGGTAGAGTATTGTTTGAAATCAGTTAACCGTCACATATAGAGAATAACCTGTACGCCGGACATTGTTGGTGCTTGCCAGCTCACGATCTCAACTTCCAATTCAACATTTTCTCAGCTACAGGAAAATGCTGAAGACGAGGAAGTGAACGCGGGTAACCACGAACGCTGACTACGCAGACGCTGGCGGGGCAAACGGCCCATGCGATTGACGAACGCTGAGAAATAACAGCGCTCCGTACAGGCGAGAGCATTGCTGGGTTGAACTAATACAGATCAACTGCTTTAGGATATAATTCATCAGTGGATATTGGGGTGCTGGATAAGTGACATTGAGTTGAGAAAAAAGCGTATTATCAAAACCCTCTGGCTAACTGACCAATCAGAGGCTTTGGATTTGCTCTTCCTATAGCTCCAGCAAGCTCCTCTCGACCAGTGCACTGTGCGCTTGGACGAAAGCAGGATGTGTGGTGTCAGCGGCGTTTGTGGTGCCTGACTAGGATGTATTTGGATAAACGAATGAGACGTTATCCAAATAACAATGCACTTGTTGTTGTGATCATTAACCGAAATTTCTTGCAACAAGGGCAAATAAATCCATTATTCTCATTCAAAATTAGAAGAATTTGGAATTAGAAAAATTTTTGGCTTGTCAACCTCAATATAATTTTAATCAAAATGACATTAATATATTGTTCAAGTGAATGATCATAAAACTCTTAGATATGAATATCGACATTTGCTTGTAAATTGTAGCTGAAAAGGAAATTGAAAATTTTATCCTAAAAACACTGTTTGGCACGATAACATATGTATATGTCGGATTATTGACAAAATTCTATCACAATTCACCGTATTGCTACTTGCTAGTAAATTAATAGTTTCCTATTGCTTCAGCAGACACTCTAAACTTGTGCGGGACTCCTCTTACGACATCTTCGAGCAGGCGTACAGTTACGTTACGTAGCTTCCTGCGCATTTTTTTTTATAATGCCACCGCTAGAGTTACGTCATCATATCGCACTTACGGCACTCGTAAGTCGATTTAGCGTACTCACGAAGTTTTGATGATACGGCCCCTGGACTTGAATGATTGAACGATATGTAGTCACCTGCAAGGTGCAGGTGAATCATGCAGACTAGTAACTACTCACTTTGGGACCGGTACGGACCTCGTTTAAAACGGGGGCGCAGCCAAAGGCCACAAATTTTACTCTTAAATAAGCCCTGGAGCCAACGCCCAGCCTCACCATGCAGGAACTTTACTCAGCCTCCGAACTAGAAGCCGCAGACTACGTTTGAACTACGTAATCCAGACAAGCGACACACTGCCGAAAGATAATAGCGCCGTAAGTCTTCAGCCGATGCTTAAGCATGCTCGTAGGCAGTTCCCCATCCGGCTGTACCTACTCCAGCCTAACCTATTCACGCTGTCCCGGCTCACAAACTTCTTGCAGCCAATGACTGGCAATACCAGCGCAATTGGACCGCCTTTCTAACTTCTTGTAGCATAAGGGTACGCACACAGTGGAAGCAGGTTGCCAGCGTGCTGGCTACCTGCTCAGGCTGGCGCCTGAAACCATTGAATACAGAAGCCTATTCGTACAGGTTTTTAGTGTGAACATTTACATTATTATCCTATGTTCATTCTTGTTGCAGGTCGGAGCAGGTTGCCCGCGCGGGCAAACCTGCTTCCACTGTGTGCGTACCCTAAGGTTTGGTTAGGTCCACTCAGGTTTGTTTGGGGCGGAGAAATGTTGCAACTTGTGTAGGTTAGGTCTGAAGAGGTTAAGCCGGAAGAGGTTTGGCCAGATGCAGAATGGCCATGCATGCCATTAGCAAGCTTATTTTGTGGCTGTGGACATCCGGCGCTATGGCTTTGAGCACCTGACTTCATCGGCCGTTATGCACTCTAGCGTTCTTACCTATAGAAAGGAACATGAACTAAGTGTGAAGTTTGGTAAAGCTGGCCTCCGGCATGTGCTCCGTTTAGAACGACTACAGGGTCATAACAACTTAACAAGTAACAACTAACATGTTGACACTAGTAACAGGCTGAGGTTGACAACATTACACCGAAATCTGTCGTGCAGTTTTATTCTGGTGAATTTTCTTGGCGTTTTCTTTGCTTTTAAATTCCTTGTGAACTTGCGATATAAGCAGACTAATGATATAAGTACTTAAAAACTAGCTTCGAGGCTACGTTTGATGGGACAATCTTCAAAATTTAAAATGAAAAACTCACAAGGGCCGTGAAGTCATTTTGAGGTTGTACCGTCATCGATGTTGATTATCTTGCAAATTTCGACGGCTGTAAAAATCTCAGGGAGCTTAGTCTAAAATTAAGTGGACCAGCAGTTCAAAGTGAAGCATCATATAGTGGACAAAACGTGCAGGTAATGCTTTCGATGATTGAATTTGGAACTTGATTTCGATGATTGAACTTGATATGCAGCAGTTATGATATATTTGTCCTCTTTTTCAGGTGGCAGTGATTCTTATGGACACTCAAGGAACGTTTGACTTCAACACGTCGATGGAGGTCTGTTATTTGAGTTTGTTTCTACAATCAAAACCATAATGAATGATACTTGTCATCACTTTCCTCATTACCTATTAGCGGGAGGTAGTACCGTACATAACTATTCTTGATGATTCAGAACCCGATATTTGTAATCATTGATAAGTTTTAAATTCTTCCGCTCAGTTACCGTGCATTCATTTTCAGCCGGACAAAACACCTTCGACTCGAACAAATGGGCGCTGTCTATATTTTGCCCGAGTTTCCAAATTAACCTAATTGTATTTTATAAATTCGTGACAAATCAATGTATATTTGGCTTCGCAAATAGTAGTGTGATGTACAATTTTAGATAGAATTATCAAAACAAAAATCTTAGTCAACGATAATTTCAATTTTCATATGTTAACAGATAGCTGGTTGTGAATTTTTTATTTAAATAACACATAGAAAGAATAAAAAATCGAATTCAATCAATTTGAAATCGATGAAGAAAAATTTACTTCATAAATTCATCAACCAAGGCGAAATCAAATTCCAATGAGCTGAATTCGATATTTTTTTACAATCTTTTGCTGATTCTTTCGAACAGAATCATTCCATTTACAATCTGATGGTGAAAACATGAGTACAAATTATTGAAAATTTTAAAAACCTCATGCATATATAGGTTCTTAAAATTATCTAATGCATAAAATTTCGAAACAAGGCTTATAGTGAGGAAGCTCAGTATTTTAACACAGCGACTTCGATTGCTTCATCTTGAACTATTATTGGATTTTTGGTACTGTTATGGATTTTAGGTTTGCCAGACGGTCTTTTTTCGGACAAGTTCAGCGATTTAGCATTTTCTAATTGCGTTGGATGGCTAAAATTTATGATGGGGGAACTACCTAATTAGGTAGTACCCCCCTCCCCCGATCTCTGCCGCGTCTTCGTCGTGAAGGTACCCTGGCCTGCGCCACGACCGGGTGCGCCCGGCATACCCATGGGACAGGCCAAACGGCAGAGGCACCCCCGCCCGGATCGCAGAGGCACCCCCGCCCGGAACGTCGCCAGATGTAGGCCCTTCGTTTTTTTCGCCTAAGGGTCGGGGAAACTATGCCTCCCCTTCCCCCTACTCACATCTTGGCCGCTTATGCTCGGGAGTCCTCGCGCCCTACCCTCTTCTTCCTGCTCGTAAATCTCCTCTTAACCCAGGGTAACCATCCCAACCCTGGACCGCACCCTTGCTCAGTCTGCTCCCTCCCGGTAACATGGCGAGGTTACCGTGCTCCGGCCTGCCCTCCATTCATCTCTACTCCGCAGACTGGATCTTCTCAACGTGCAGATAGTCTGACCCGATCCCAGCCAGACTCCGCTCCCTCGCCCCCCTCCCGGCCTCCCCCCACGCTGGCACCCTCTCACCTCTACATCCTCAGTTTAACTGCAATGGGATCCAATCCAGCGCAGCTGAACTGGCTGCCTTCCTCGTCCAGCACTATGTTGCGTTGCCTGTATCCAGGAGACAAAACTATCAACTGCACCCGCCTCCCCTATTTCCCTGGATACGCGCTGGAGCGCAGGGACGGCCCCGTAGGTCACGGTGGCGGTCTCCTCATCCTGGTCTGCCACGACATCCCGTACATCGAGCGTGACATCTCTCCCTTCCTGCGCGACGACACCACCATGGAAGCATTAGCAATCTCCACTCCTCTGAATGGCTCCCTCCTCTGTAACATCGATGTATACATCTCACCGGCCTCCTTCTGCTGTCCAGGATATTCCCCGGACCTCTAAGACATTGTCATCATCTCGGGTGACTGTCTAATAGTGGGCGACTTCAACGCCCACCACCCCTCCTGGTTCTCCCACACTGAGGACCAGAGTGCAGCAACGAGAGGGACCACCATCGATGACTTCATCTCTGGCTCTCCCTTTGCTTTCCTCAACGAGGATTCACCGACCCGCCTTCCCTCCCATGGTCCGCCCTCATCACCTGACCTTGCCTTCATCACCGGACATCTGCTACTCAGCTCCTTATGGGCTCCTCAGGTCGCCCTGAACTCCGACCACTCACCAATCCCGATTCATTTACCTCCCTCCATTGATTCCCCGGCTCCCCGGTCCACCCACTTTTATACCAACTTTAAGAAAGCGGACTGGCCCGCCTTCACGGCAGCAGTCGAGACGGTTCTTTCCCCCACCTCGTGCGGAAGTGAGTCGACCCTCAGACGCGTCCTGGCGACTGCTGCCAAGCAGCACATCCCTGTTGGTTTTTGAAAGGAGTTCTCCCCGCAGTCAGCCCTGGCACCCGGTTGCTTATAGAGCAACTGGATGACATAGGGCGCACAACCCAAACGACCCCCGGCTCCCAGAACATACCTGGAAATCACTACCTCAATACAGGCCCATGCCAAGAACACCTGGCGGACACATCACTCGTCGTGCAACAGACAAACTCACCAGCCAAAGCACTGGAATCTCCTTCGCTCCCCAGCCGGAAAGCTCAACCGCCCTCCGCCCAATCAGCCAATCCAATTTGGTCAGACCCCCATCCCACCGCAGCGCAAGATATCCACCGCCTTCTGTACATTTTTCAGCTACATCGCTTCGCACTCTCAAAGCCCATCCACCCGCCGCCTTATGTGTCGAATTTGGGCTGAGCACCCCCTAGACAGGGACTTCTCCCCCTTCACCTCCAACATGGTGGAGCTCGCCTGACTCGGTTCAGAACTTCAGCAGCTGTTGCTTCTGTTGCTGTGACTTCTGCTGTTGCTCGCGCTATGTCAACAGCTGCTGCATTTGTTGTTGAATCCGATCAATTTGCTTCTTCAGGCATTGCTAAAAATCCGGTAGGTTACGCTGCCCGGTGTGGTAATTATTGCAACCGCCCTGTTGTTCCTTTGATTACGATAGATTCGCCCTTCCCAGAACGGATTTTTTTTACAATTGAATTTTTTTCTGACGTTTTGAGTTTGGGAGTAGAATCTACCCGGTGTTTCGGCAAGGAAGTATCAGAGTATCGTCTCCATTCGGCGTCGCCTCACGCCTGCAGACAGAGTCTAAGGTAACGAAACCGATAGTTATCTCGTTTGCAAGCTACATTTTTATAGGATTCCAGCATTGGATCAGGTGATAATATTGGCAGTCTTTCCCATTCATGCATCCACGTTGGTTTTTCTTCCAAATGTAAAAAATTTGTGTCAGATCTTAGGGTGAGAACAATTACAATTTATTCCTTTCTTCTCCCAATCGCACTTGCCCTGAAGATATATCCAGCAAACGCGTTTCTTAACTAACCGTTAAATGACTCTTGCTCGAGGCATTTAAATGAGAGAAGGGTAGGACAACGTTGCGGTCAAGGGTTAGGGTACTATGTCGGGCAGCAGTGAGGGAGGTGGGAGTAGAGGGAGTAGAGGGAGTAGAGGGCAACAGAAGAACTGAGGGACCCACTTTGAGTAGAACTGGAGGATCCACTCATGATAGGCCTACATCGCTTTTCTTCTCAAGCTAGAACAAACTGTACACTCTCCGTGCTTTCTTTGAACCACCCCTCGTTCTTCACTCATGTTCTGCACATGAATGATGCTCTAGTCTTTTAATATCATGAAAGTTGGTATTCTGGAAGTAGTGAACATTTGAATTGACAAAACTAGCTTTAGAGTTGCATCTTCGTGCCAATTGTCCAAAATTTTGTTCGTTGCATTCAAGCCATTCTCTTGTAGGTTTACCCTCAAGAACATAGCCTATAATACTTCTTTGACTGTAGCATTATCAGCCGCAAGCCATCAGACAGATCACATCCATTGAAATAGATCAATCAGCCCACAGGAAAATAGCCTGACATAGTTTGGCCCTGCATCGTCTGCCAATACGCGAAAAAATTGCACCATCCTGACGGAGCGTGCCGGAGCCTTGCAGTAATTATGATGCCCATAAACGACCCGTCCGTATTTGTCCCGTGTGCTGGTGTAATCAGCCTACTGTCGAACGGCCACTCGTCGTCGGACGATAAATTTTGTAACAGAACTATGCTATCTGAAACCGAACCCCAGTTGCTGTGAACTAAATGTTTCGTAATTTAATGAAGCTGCGGAAGTCACTCGTCGAAGGACGATAGATTTTGGAACAAAACTATGCTGTCTGAAACCTAACCCCATATTCTGTGAGCTGAAAGTGACCGTCTGGTGGTGCACGGCAGGATGCATGCAGTTCCACTGGCACGATGGGCTGATTAATCGCTGTCTGTTGTCCGCTGATTCCAGTTCGAGCTAAAGTCAGGGTATAAAATGACGATTCGAGGGAACCCTCAGTGTTGGACGATCATTGCACTCTGCGTTATTCGCTTCGGAATATGGCGGCGTAAAGCACTGGATAATTAAAAAAAGGTGATATCATGGGCTGGTTACCGACGGCAGGATTGATACGCGGCTGATTGGTAGCCTTAATCCTTTACGCCCTGAATTTCTGGGACAAAAATCGTAAAATTCCCTTTTTCGGTTTTGAGTCTCACTTCGAAGCTGACATTCTGACCTATCCAATGGTACCAAAATCATCTCTGTACGTTGATTTATGCCTTGACGACAGTTCGTGAAAGTGTTAGGGGTGGTAAAGTTATCTGTTAGTAAATAACCGAAATAGAATTTCCATAAGAAATTGGACATTGCCATTGGAAATTGGAAATTATATTTCGGTTATTTACTGACAGATAACTTTGAAAATTGGTACACATATGTAAAAAATAAATCTAAGACTTTTTTATTCCCGTGAATTTTTCGAAAAAATGACAGAAAACGTGAAATTGTTGGAAAAGGTAGCTAGTCCCTGGTGTGACGAATTCGTCATGCCAGGGCGTAAAGGGTTAATTACGAATACATGCTAGGCGTTCTATTTAAGGCTGATTGGTGCACAAAACTGGATGTGCACGGCTGCACTCCTCTTTCGAAAACGTTCTCATGGAATCGCAAAAAGAAATTGAATATATTTTCTGTGTTCTAAACTAAAGAATATTTGTAAAGAATGGTTTAAGTTATAGCATTACGAGAATATCTCCCAGAAAACTATTTACTAAAATTTTATGTTAGAACAATAACCTCGGCCTGCATCGTGCTATCAGTTGAGGGCAGCGTTTGATGCCAAGAGGTTGTATTGTGTTGTTCACTCCAACATGTTAAGGTCAGAAACTCAACTTTCTCTTAATAACAATAATGATGGATGATAAATCCCTCGCGGACAATTATCTTACATATAATAAAATACTATGGTGCTGTCAACTTTGATTAGGTAATTATGACCTGTCGCTAATTTTTCACCACCCGACCACGTTCACCTTGCCGATATTTGCCAGAATTTTCACTACTCGTTGCAGTTTTCTAACCCTCTACCTCGATGCTCCATTCTTGGCAGTTTTAGCGACTCGTTTTTTTTCCGTACTTATTGTAAAATATTTGAAGAACGTACTATGAAGAACGATCGTATTTACGATCGATCAATCATTATTTCTCATCCAAAATCCCTGCCGTAACCTGCATCCGGTTAGCTTGGGGGTATGTTTGAGTGACCAACCGCAAATTAACGACCGTTACCGCCGGTTTTCAAAATTTATATTATGTTCTTTTGTACCCGTACATTACCTTTTATCATAAACTCTACATTTAATTCAGGCAACTAATAATGCAGCTTAAACTGAGATCAAATCTCTCGATATATATGACAGTAGTAATAGTCCACAATAAATTCGGTTGGAAATCAAAAGACTCATTCCATAATATGATATTTATGAAAACTTAAGAGTATGCATATTATACCTATACCCTTAGATAAACGATTTCTAACGTTGAATCTAATGCCTAATATACTTGTTTACCTATAAAATCATCCAAACTTGATTTTCAGCCTTCACAACTATCAAATCTTATGAATTTTTTGTGCATTAAAATGCATTTGGTTCAATTTCTCTGAATCAGTATATTTGCAACCCTTCATGCCACCAGCTCTGCTCCTCGATCAATCTTCTCATACGCTATCTAGCGGCGCCTGTGATAGCATATCTCGAGTCCTGCAGAATATCAAAATATCCACGTGAGGTACAACTACAAAGCTACATTATCATATCTCTAGTGATTAATAATCATCTCATCGCTGCACACATATAATCAACATCCTATTATGGCCAAGAATTAAAATATTAGCATTTAAAGGAAAGTTTGGCCCTGACAATGAAATTAACACTATTTTTTTTAAGAGACGCAAGTAGCAACATCTGTTCAGATATTTAAAATAAATGGATAAAATTAAATTAAATTGAAGTTAGTTGATTACTCTTTTTATTTGTCTTCTTAAATTGGATTATATTAAGAGACGCCAGCATAGTAACCACATTTAATAAATTCATCAGCTGTAATCCACTCCCTAAATATCAAACTTTTTAAATACATCTCAGTAAATGTATCTTATAGTTGTTCATATTTTCACATTCTGGCTTCAGCAATCTCAATTTTCAAACATTTCTACTCTTGCCGCAAAAATTTTAAATTAAAAAACTTATTATATACCAAGAAATTAACTTTCAAATTCGGTCACACTTTATCCACACTGTACACATGTGACAGTGTGTTTATCCACACTGTACTTTATCCACACACACTGTCACACTGTAATAAAAAAAACATCTCGTTATTGTACCTGTCCAACCCATATATATATATATATATAACATAAAATTTGATTTTTATATTGAAGTAAACATGAATTATTCAACATTAAAATAAATTTCAACTATCGAAATTAAAGAACTCATTTCAATTCCATCATTCACTCATTTCTTTTTCATGTTTAGCAATGATGTATGATTGACACAACCTGACTGCAATTTCAGGTCAAGAATATAATACCGGATTGACAGGTATTTCTTGAGTCCCATTATGTTCAGCTGCCAACTTCGAATCATATGCCCTATTATATCCATGACATTTAATTGTTCTCACGTTGATATTTTCAAAAAATCATTCAACTCATAGAATAAGAATTTCCATGTCAATTAATAACAGCAAACATACGGTGACCTGCTGGAGAACTGAAAGCTCTCTGACATTAACCCTTTCATAAGCAGGCATGGAAATGTCCAAAATATGATCTTCTGAAGTCATTACAAGAAAGTATGAGCAATTTAAAGTTATATATACTCGCGCATATGACAAAATTATGCCTATTGAAGGAGTAAATTGCAGCTGAATAATTCATTATATACAGTCAATTAAATAAAATATATTATAATTCAAATCAAACACGCAGCGGGGTGTGGAGAAACAGTCTTAGTTTTATTTGATTCGATTTCATCACTTTTTTTATTAATTGAAAAGATATTGCTACTAGAATGTCTTTAAAAAATTAAAAAAATTTTCGTCCTAGTCAAAGCTTACATTTGAAAGCTCATATTCCAGTTCTTGAGCATGATAGGGGCTTATACTATAAATGGAATGACAGACAGATGATTGGTGATTGGCAGAGTCTTTATTATGTAGCCTCAAGCACAAACCAGGGAACTTCATGAGCATTTATTGAAAGATTTAAATGACCGAATATAATATCTTGCCCGCTAGAGGGTTAATAATGTGTGAAATAATTTCCTTTATTATTAAGAATGATTCCTGATTCATTTCATTGTTTCCAATACCTTATGCTATTTATATGCTTCATTTGAATATTTTTTATTTGAGTATTCTAATTTCTCTGCAGCAAATCTCTTGCCTTCAGCGCTTGAGATCTAGTCTTGAACAAGAGATTTTGAAACCTATACTTTGATTCACCAAAATTATTTCACTAACCAAATATACTCATAAACCATCTATTTGCATTTCGTGGTCTGTGATCAATTCTCTACACAGCCCTATAAGTGTTAAGTAAACGTATCTATAGCATCACGGCACTCGAATATCTGATATACGTACTGCAGGGGTGGACAAATAAGGGAAACACCTTATGAATTATACACAAAGTATATTTTAGTATGTTGTAGGTACACATTATGTGGCAATTAAAGCCTCAATTCTCCAAGGCATTGATTCTTACAAATTGTGAATAATTTCCAAAGGAATTTTAGCCTATTTTTTCATTAAACCCTCTTATACCTTCTCTCATAGACCTCAGTTTGAACCACTTTAGGCCTTTTTTAACCCTCTCCAACGTACACTCGGATAAAGGTCGGAAATAAGGTGAACGATAATTCTTTGTAGAAAATAACATTTTTCCGCTGCTCGAGGGACAAATTCTGAAGGTTTATACACCACTGTAAACACAGTTCGTCGCTCCTGACGAAAAGTTTTTTTATTGAAACTGGCTTCTGTAGGTGTCCATTGAGGTCTGATGTAATTTTTACAGCCATAATCGTCCTATTTTTCTAAACAATTTGATTTAGAGATTGATGCCTATTCTCAGACAACTTCAACATCCAGCAAGACCTGTGCTTTGCTAAAGACAGTACCTCTTGAAACGTCAAACATTCGGGAAGTTCTGTCTCTCTATATAGCACCTGCCATACGAGCACCAAAAATTTGGCCTTTATTTGAGAGGTTTGCCATTTTTATAAGGTTAAAGTCACAAAAATGTCCTAAGAAATAGCTGCAAAATCTTGCAATATCATTTAGCAACAACAAAAAACTACAAAACATTAAAATATGTCGAGTTTCTATCGTTTATAACGTGTTCAAACATTTTCTCTAAATGTTTAGTCTTTCCCATATTTTGTCAACCCCTGTATGTCACGTAAACTGAAGAGGGCGCTGAGGAACATGCCTTCCATTTACGTTTCGGACAAATTTACGGCCGGACTTGCCGCCGGTCTCGCGGCCGGACTCGCGGCCGGTGTCCAAATTCAGTTTACCTGGAATATCTCCCAAAGTACTGAACGTAGCTCGATGAAACTTGGTACACATATTCAATATGGTCTTACGGTGATGTCAAGCTCGTGACAATTTTTTTATATCGCCTTCATTCGTGAGTTATATGACGAAACGTGCCGATATTTACAGTGTACCGGCCATTTCTTCCAGAGTACTGAACAGATCTGAATGAAATTTTGAATATGAATTTCTGAGTACTAAACGGTGATGTTTAGCTCGTTAAAATTTTTTACGTTTTGCCCTCGTTTGCGAGTATTTTTTTCTTTTCCCTCATTCGTGATTTAAACAGCAAAAATAGTGCTTAAATTCGCTGTGTACCAGAGATTTCTTCTAAATTACTGAACAGATCCGAACGAAACTTTGCATATAGAAACCTAACCTTCCAACGGTGATGTTTAGCTCGTGACAAGTTTTTTGATTTTGCCTTCGTTTGCAAGTTATACGGATATACGGAGAAACGACCGGCATTTCTCAGGCCGATTTTTGAACTTCCATTGACCAAGAGCCATATACGTAAAGCCGTATAACTCGCAAACGAAGGCAAAATCAAAAAATTGTCACGAGCTTGACATCACCGTTAGGCCATAATGAATATGTGTACCAAGTTTCATCGAGATACGTTCAGTACTTTGGAAGATATTTCAGGGACACTGACGGCCGCGAGACCGGCCGCAAGTCCGGCCGTAAATTTGTCAGAGACGTCATTTACGTTTGGTGATTTCTAAAATAAAATAATGGACACATAGTGAGTCCACTATTTGGGTGATGGTTGATCTCAACGTCACAGGCTAGCTGACAGTCGAAAATATCAGGTCAACGGTTTATTCTCTGTAGTTCATTATCGGTGAGCAGCAATTTCGTTGGCAAGATATTTTTTCTTTGTTTCAGCTATAGGAGGATAATCATGTCAGGCCGCCCTGTGCCTATCGTTGTTCAGAACAATGATAGTCGAGAGTTCGAGCTGGACGAAGACGCCCTCAAAAACGTTCTGTTGAGTCCTGACGTGGGCGACAAACCGGTCTGTGTGGTAGCCGTGGCGGGGGCGTTCAGGCAGGGCAAGAGCTTTCTTTTGAATCACCTAGTGAAGTACTGCGAGAATAAAGTAAGTATTCAGCATGGAGTTGAATTTATTATTTATTAAAGCTGAACTGGAACAAGCGAAGTCGAGTGAAATTTAAAGTAAATCTTGTAGTCACTTTAAAATGATGTATTTATTCATGAACTAATTCTACGATGTAGACAAAGAGATAAAAACAGACATTGCTGCTCGTTCATTTGTCAAAGTACGTGAATTGGACAAGCAGCTGATCCCATACAAAATGTTAGGTTAGTAAATCTTATTTTTATATCGCGATTCCGATGCCCAGGGCTCACCTAACTGGTTAGGAGATCCATCGCTGCCACTTGAAGGCTTCGCCTGGCGAAGCGGCATTGAGGGAGAGACAACCGGGATTTACATCTGGAGCAAGCCTTTCGTCTTCACCAAACCGTCTGGAGACGAAGCAAGTGACAAATTAATGTTCGCAGATGCGCGCTTGGTTCTGGAAGGCTGCGCAATATTAATATATGGACCAGATAAATGGATATATGGGCATGAATATTCTTGGACATTTAATAAAAATGTTGTTGATTGAGGCATTAATTTGGTGTGTAATGCTTCAAAATTGTTTTTCGCTCTTTTCCAGAAAAAGAATTATTTGAAAACTTGGCCAATTTTGTTCTAAAGCTACCATGTGGCAAAGGGTTTATGTTAAAGTTTTCGTTTATTGGTGTTCATCGAGTGATAAAAAACTAGCTTCACAAGGAATTTAAAAGCAAAGAAAACGCCAAGAAAATTCACCATATCGATATTGAAAACGTTTCGGAGTCCAGCTCCATCATCAGTTCGACTAAACTAAAAATGAATAAAATCACTTTAAAAGTCAAAATTCAAAGACAGACATAAAAATGGGCCCATTTTGACACATTTTACAAAATAGTGTTTCATAAAAAATTGAATAAACATATAGGCGTCTAATTCACATCATACATTCCCCATTAGTTGTACCTTTAAACAAAACAAAGAACCACCTCGTATCAATTAAAAGTTCATCAAAAATTTAGTTTTAAAAAGGGGAGGGGGGCGCGCTGCCCCATGTTGCCCTACTTGAAAACTGGTCCAATTTATTTCTAAAGCTAATATGAGGCTTGTTAAAAGTTTCGTTTATTGGTGTTCATTAAGTGACAAAAAACTAACCGCGAAGCTACCTTTGATGGGACGATATTCAAAGTTTAAAATGAAAAAAAAGCACAAGTACATTGAAGTCATTTTCAGATTGCACCCTCATCGATGCAGTTTACGTTGCAAATTTAAACGGTTGTAGAAAATCAGAAAGCTTAGTCTAAAATTAAGTGGACCAGCATTTCAAAGTGAAGCATCATATAGTGGACAAAACGTGCAGTTAACGCTTTCGATAACTGGATTTGGTTCGTTCGTAAATAAACTTGATAAGCAGCAGTTATTACATATTTTTCCTCTTTTTCAGGTGGCAGTGATTCTTATGGACACTCAAGGAACGTTTGACTGCGAAACAACGATGCAGGTCTGTTACTTGGGTTTGTTGATACACAATCGACAACGTAATGAGTGATACGTTATTACTTCTTCATAATCTATTAGCAGGAGGTGGTACAGTACTGTACGTAACTACATGTATTTATGATGATTCAAAGCCCATTATTTGTAATAATTGAGAAGTTTTCAATTTCTCCTCTCGGTAACCGTGCATAATTTTTCAGCCGGAAGGTCTATGAGACCTTGACAATAAGCAGAAATTAAAAGTTAGAAATTGCAAAGAAAATTGCCTCTGGGACAAAACACCTTTGGCTCGAAGAAATGGGCGCTGTTCATATTTAGCCCGCGTTTTAAAATTAGTCTCATTGTATTTTATAAATTCATGTCAAATTAATGTAGATTCGGCTTCACAAGTAGTCGTGTGATGTACAATTTTATATTAAATTTTCATCTTATGTTTAGATGTTGAATTTCACCCATTCACTCCTGCTCTAGTTAACTCTAGTTCTTCACAGGAATCGTAGTCGCGACATGGTTGAAATGAATCTAAATAGGCGCTGTAAATTTTGCTTATACATTGGAATGCAAGTTGTTAGTGAATAATAGAATGATTAATATAACATATCATAACATAACATATTGAAGTCGGCGCTGAAGAATAGGCCTGATGTGACCTGTCGCCGATTCTTGTACTTTTCTTGACTTATTCACAGGAGATCTAAAAACATGTCATTTGACCAGATCTTTTCACGACTGACGATAGTTTGAAATTGCTACTTGACTTCCACCAGATTCGATATGGTGCTAGGCATTTCAAATCTTAACATATATTTCTCCATAGCTTTATCTAGTCTGTTCTTGAACGTGTTCATACTCTGAGCGTCAACGATGTTACTAGGGCGGCTGTTCCACATATCGGTGACTCGAAGCGAGAAGAAATGTCGTCGCGTGGATGAGTTGCAACGCAGTTTTTTTTAGTTTGTAGCCGTGGGCCCTGGTGCTGGTTCTTGTTTCAAATTCTAGGCATCCTTCTGGGGCCTTGCATAAGCCATGAGTATACTTGAATACTTCAATGAGGTCACCACGCAGACGTCGATAACAGAGGGTTGAAAGCTTCATATGATTTAATCTTTATTCAAAGGGCTTACACTTCAAGCAAGGAATTACCCTTGTTGCACGTCTTTGAACTCTCTCTACTAAATTTTTGTCCTTTTCAAATTTCGGTGAACACACGGCTTTTCCAAACTCTAGATTCGGGTGCTCAACAGCGGTAAACAGCAGCATCGCTTCTGCATTCAAGTACTCGTTGGTGCGTCAGATCAGTTAAAGAAGTTTGTTGGATTTATTTGCATGTGTTTCAATATGCCGAGAAAATTTCAGCTCTTTGTCGACATAAACTCCCAAATCTTTTTCCACGCTAGACTTTTCAATAATTATTTTCTCATTGCAACCATGTCTTCTTATACTGTAATCTTGCTGTTCATTGTTCTTCCAGAGGTGAAGTACTTTACACTTGTCAGCGTTATAACGCAGCTGCCACGTAACAGCCCAGTTAACTAAACTATCAAGATTATCTTGCAATTTTACTCGATTTGACGCATCCTTCACTGTTTTATAAACTTTTGTGTCGTCGGCATACATGGAGCACACGCTTGACACTACTTCTAGCAGATCGTTTATAAAAGCAACGAGCATAACAGGTCCAAGAACGCTTCCTTGTGGCGCGCCACTGCGCACTGATGCCCAGTCTGATACGGTTCCGTTTATACTGTAACGTTTTCGTCTACCAACTAGAAAATCCCTGATCCATTCGAGTACGTTTCTCTCTATTCCCAAAGACTTCACTTTACGCAACAGCCGCTCATGTGAGACACTGTCAAATGCCTTGGCAAAATCGAGGTACACTGCATCCACTGGCTCCATTTCGTCGAGTAGGCGAGTCCAATCACTCAACGTAGACAAGAGGTTAGTGGTGCAGGATCTACCGGCAGGAAAGTCATTTGACAGTCTTATAGGAGATGGTTAACGGCCAACAGATCGATTATCCTATCCCATACAACAGATTCCATTAACTTACAAAAAACACTTGTTAGACTGACGGGGTGATAGTTACCGGGGCTACTTTTGTCGCCTTTTTGAATATGTTGTAGCATGAGCTTCCATCCAATCGGTCTCAAAGTTCCTCCATACAGGGTCTTTCCAAAGAATACTGTCGAAAGGTAAGCCAGGACGGTTGCAAATACTTTGAGCAATCTAGGGTGGAAGCGGTCTGGTCCACATAACTTGTTGGGATTTAGAGTGATCAGGCACTTGAGAACCTCTTCTTCGAGCAATTCAAAATATGATAACTTCGAGCCGACTGGACGCTCCTCAATGTCTGGAATACTGTTCAAGACCTCATCTGTGAACGCACTGCTAAATAACGTTAGCTTTGCCCCTCATCAGAGGATATCTTACGTTGGTCTACATTCAAATCAGTAATGCCGTCTTTTGGCTTACATTTCGAATTAGCGTACAAAATGAAGGCTTTCCGGTTCTTTTTGCATTTTTGGCAATATTTTTTCAAAGGTTTTCAGAGCGGTGCGACAGATTTTTTAAGCTTGATTTCGAGCTCTTGCATACAGGTTATTATCAGCATCGCTGAGAGTTAGTAAATAAAGCTTGTAGGCTTCCTTCTTGGTCTTTAGCTTAGCCGCGATTGTACTGTTCATCCACACTGACTTTTTGACTCCACCTAACTTAATCTTAGGTACACACGAAACAACTGTAGACATAACCGTGTCTGTGAACATGACGACCATGACTCAGACCCATTCATGTCCTTAATGCAGTCCGAAATATTCGCCGCATTCAATGCATCACGGAGTTTAAAATAATCACCTTTGGCAAAGTTCAAGCGCTCACGCTTCCGAGGCGTCTTTTCGGCATGGCACTTAATACTGAAAAAAAACAATGATTGATGGTGACTTTTACCCAACGGAGCCTCATGCCGAAGCTCATCTAACATTGACTCCTCACTACTAAACAGTAGATCTAGAATATTTGGGGTTTGTTTACCTTCTGACATGGGTTGGCTTGGTGATGTTCTGGATTAAAAATTAGTCTCGCACAGACTCCAAGAACAGGGATGCAGGGTGATTCCCATCTCTTGGATAGGATTCTTCTATACCCAGTTTATTTCTGGATGGATAAAGTCACCAATGATCAACGTATGCGACTTGCTGAAAGTCATGCTCGGTAAAAGACTGTTTAGTACTGTATCGTTATTAGAGTAACTGTTAGGTGATCTATACATGACGCCTATGAGGAGGTTATCTTTGCCTCTGAGAGAAAGTTCGCACCACACTGATTATCTAGCTGATTGATCCTCTGCAGAAAGTTTCAGTGAAAGTTTCATTCAGTCCCACTTCCTCAAGGATTCAACCTTCATCTTCGCCCTGACGCTGTTGACCTCCTCCGTGACTGTGTACAATCTGATGCACAACATCCGCGAGGACGACCTCATGAACCTGCAAACGTTCTGCACCTTCGGGACCATGGCGCAGAACTCCACCAACCAAAACTCCTGTGCATTTCAGGTAAGTGTATTGTATAAGAATTGGGAAATCGTTATTCGTAGATTAAGTAAGCTGAATAATAAAACGACACATTTGTACTTATTATTTTAATTAATCTATCTGATAACGTTTGATTTCACTGTTTGAACTAAATTATTGCCTATTATTGTGACATCAGAACTACCAGAGCTTTGATTGATATCCAGGAAAGAATGCACCTATATTATGACGGTCAATTATTTAACAACATTTATAATAACTTCATTGAATTACATACATTTTCATGGATTAATGCAAATAAATCAACTTCTATTCATTGGAATACTTAACAAATGTATGTATATAAAAGTTAGTAAATGTATGTCAAGTAACTATGAATTACGTAATCGTACCAGATGTCGTCCAAATAAACCAAGCCGCCATCGAAACCTACCTTTTTCCAAGTTACATGCTTTGCGATGCCTAAATTGGTTGTGCTATAAGGCAAATTGCTGCCTATGTCTGTAGGTTTTAAAGACTCGTGTAAATACTTCTTGCACAATCCTGCTGTCAAAGTTTACACAATTTTCTGAAAACTGACGCAAAAATTGTACTGATTTTATGCGACAAATAAATAGGCTTAGTTGAATGTCATCTCCTTCGCCCACTGCCAGGTCAAGTAAATAGAGTTTCAGGTTTTGGGATAACTCTGGAAATTTTTCAGCACTTCATCCACGCAGCGTGTACCATTACTAAAAACGTTATTGCTTGTGCGAAGTTCATAGCTATGTGCCAGTTCACATAAATTTCCTGCTATATTTCTAACAATGAAATCTTTTGATTAACTTCTTTATTGTTATGTATTTCGTATTGTCACACGCCACGCGGATAAAATGCCATGAAGTTTCCTATTAGGAATCTTATAGGTGGGATTTACGGTGTAAAATCTAATTCAGAAGTTGAACATTGCACACTGGTCGCTTTTGTGTCGTCAATGTGACAGATCTACGAGCTCCCGAATCTCGATCAGCGTCAAGATGGCGAGTCGAGTCTCCTGCAAACTTGAGTTTCTGCGTTTCTGCAATCTTTAGTCTTTCGCGATTTCTAAAGTGAAACACCTTAAAAACATAAAAAGATTAATATTTACATGACTTTTTTTTATCTCACAAGAATTTTGAACTACTATACAAAGGTCAATATTCGTATTTGTTTACTTTGGACGAGTTTTGAACGGACGAATCGAAAAGATACTGTTTTAAGCAGCCGTAGTCGATGTAGTCGATGTGCATGCAGTTGGCCGCATGGCAATCTGCTGGCTTTCTCGTGTTGCCTACAAGAACACTGCATGCGTTCATGCATCGTGATGGCGCTGAAAAGCGTTGTTTGACGGCAAGCTCGGGACTGCCTGTAGTTCAGCAGTGAAATGTTCGTGGCCGGGCTGCATAAGCGCGACGGTACCGTGGCACCCAGTAGCGCTTGAAACCTGAGGGCAGTGTTTCNGGATGGAAGCATTCTGGCCTACATGACTTTTTGGGATTTAGAACGACCAGGCGCTTGAGAACCTCTTCTTCGTGTATTTCAAAACCTGTCAATTTCGAGCCTACTGAGCGCTCCTCAACATCTGAAATACTGTTCAAGTTCTCATCTGCGAACACACTGCTAAAGAACTGATTAAGAACGTTAGCCGTGCCCTTATCAGAGGATATTTTCCGTTGGTCTACTTTAAAACCAGAAATGGCGTCGTTTGTCTAACACTTTGAACTAGCGTACAAATAGAAGGCTTCCGGATTCTTCTTTGCATTTTTGGCAATATTTTTTTCGAAGTTTTTCACTGCAGTGTGACACACTTTAAGCTTGATTTCGAGCTCTTGCAAACAGGTTATAATCAGAATCGATGCGAGTTTGCAAATAACGCTTTGTAGGCTTCCTTTTTGATCTTTAGCTGAGCCATAACTGTACTGTTCATGCACTGGGACTTTTTGACTCCTCCAAGCGTAGTCTTAGGTACATAGGTAAATAAACTGCAGATATAACCGTGTCTTCGAAATATGACCATGAATCAGCCACATTCATGTCCCTAATACAGTCCGAAATATTCGCCGCATTCACTGCTTCACGGAGTTTATCATAGTCGCCTTTTGCAAAGTTCAAACGTTCACGCGTCCAAAGCATCTTTCTGCATATAACTTAATACTGAAAAACATTGATTGGTGGTGGCTCTTGCCAAACGGAGCCTCGTGGCGAAGCTCATCTAACATTGATTCTTCACTAGTAAAAACTAGATTTAGAATATTTGGGGTCTGTTTACCCCCTAAAACGGGTTGGCTTGGTGATGTTCTGGATTAAAAATGAGTCTCGCCCAGACTCCAAGAACAGGGATGCTGGGTGATTTCCATCTCTTGGAGAGTATTCATCTGCCCAGTCTATTTCTGGATGGTTAAAGTCGCCCACAATCAACGTATGCGACCTGCTGAAAGTCATGTTCGGTGAAAGGCTGTTTAGTACTTTATCATTATCAGAGGAACTGTTATGTGATCTATAAAGGACCCCTATGAGGAGGCTATCCCTGCCTTTTAAAGAAATTTCGCACCACTCTCTCTAGCTAATTGATGCTCTGCAGATAACTTAACTTGCTGGGCCCCATAACCAACAGAGCTACACTTCTACGGCACTGCACTTCATTTAAGTTATGAAAACAATCAATACCTGTCAACTGAAATTCAGCAGGTACAATTTTCCCCCGTGATTTCAGGGAGTATTTCTGTTAGACAAGTAATGTCTATACACTCGTTTGCGATCACAGTTAACAGTTCACTTATTTCGTTCAAAACGGAAACCGAGTTCTTATAAAAAAAAACATATTAAAACTCTTTGTGCACTTTTACTTTGATGTATGCGGTTACTTCCTACATTATTTACAGGCTAGATCTACGGATATCATTACTATTAATTTATTTCTTGTCCTACAGCTCCTCTGACTGACCATGGGCAACCGGTGTTGTCTTAACAGCTTATAAGTGATTGACCTGATTTTATGTGCCTCTGCGCTGAATCTATCCTGCCATTTCTTGCGAAATTCCGCCCTCTCTAAAGGGGGGAATCTTTCTTTGCAAAAACGACGAACTTCTAATCAGTGGATTATCCAAGCTTTCACGCTGCCTTCAGCACGCTCCAAACCTAAGCAGGATCCTTTATAGTTACCAACAGAGGTCTACCGGTGTTGGCAGCAGCATCCTTCGAACGTAGCCTCTTGCACGATGTTATATCAACCGGTGTGCTGAGTGCCTTGCTGCAACATTCTGCAACGAATGCAGTGTCAGCCATCACTCGGTCCTTCATATCAGATGCGGTACTTTCGGGAATACCAAATCAAACAAGGCTGCACTTCCTACGTTCTGTATCAAGTAATTCACGGGAGCTTTCGCTAATCTTCAGATAAATAAGCTCTCTTGGACTTTACTTCATTTTTTTCCCGTATTTTTCAGCTGAGCTTTTACTCATTCTGTTCAGCTCATTTTCATAGCGAGCTCAAATGGGCACCTCGGTTTCTCGAGCACCAAGAGTTTATTTTTCGCAGTCACGGCAAAACCAATGAAGTAATTTAGTTTTCTGGAGAAATGAAAATTCCTTAGAACTCAACTTCGAACAGCTGATACAAATGAGATCTTTGCAACGTTTACAGGTGACCGTCTGAACTTCGCTCAGAGAGATTTCTTTGCAGTACTTGCAAACTTTCATCACTAGCTGATCTAATTTGGTTTTAGTTTTTTCTAGAGGCCGTAGAGGGCTTTTCGACTACCTTTTTCATTTTCTTCCTAGCCATTATTAAATGCACGGAGTAGAGCACTTGAACGGAGAAAAGGACGGAGACAAACTTCAAAACGGAGTTGAATTGAATTATAGTAAAGTTCCCTCGAAAATTTCGACACTGGTGGAGCAGTTGAGGTAACAGCTGTAATTGGCGAGGGAAAGACAGGGGTGGGCTGAGGGAATCAAGGGCTCGACGCGACAGTCGGGTAGAGAGGAGGAGAGATAGGGTAAAGTTAGACAGCGGGGCAGAACAAAGGTGACAGAGACTGCTCAAGAAATTTAGGCCCAATTGAAAGCCAAACGCACAGCACTGTGCCCTCTCACAAGTTTACCCTCGTTTCTTCATAGGAAACATTTTTTATTCACTTCCACTCAGGGAACAGGGAAACATTTTTTATTCACTTCCACTCTTTATTCGCATTCTCTTCCACTGACTTCACTAAAGTCTTTACTAAAAGACTTCAGCACGAAATGCATAAATAGAGCTAAACCGGCATAGTGCAAAGGTCAGTTTTGAGCCCGTGCAACATGCACGTCTGCCTTGTGACGCAGCTCAACCGCGACTTGTGGCCGCCAAAAGCTTGTATTGTGATCATACTGGTCAGAATGACGACTTCTGATGTTGTACGTTATTATGACGGCATGGAATGGTAGTAAATTATTGAGGACAATTAAAAATTAAGAGCATTTTTTTTGCTTCGGCTGATAAAATTTCGAATTAAGAGAATTTTGGGTGCAGCTAGATTAGGAGGGTCTTCAATCATTTATTCTGTACTGGTGTAGTGCCGATTTACGGAGATCAAGTTTAAAGCCTCTATTCTGACGTGAATTTTAGTAGAACGATTGGAAGCAACATCTCAAATGTTGTAACGAATTATTCAAAGAAAATGTAAGCTAAATTTTAGCTAAAGCTAAATTTTGATTACATACGATATTTCTACTAATTTTGCACAGATTGGAGTGACAGATTGGAGATAGTCATCAATGCCCTTTCTAATCCAAACCCAATTACCAGGTAAACAATCAGGAGCCGGCGCACCAACGACTTAGAGAAGGCCTCCGCCAGAGTTTCGAGGACCTGGAGTGCTACCTCATGCCGCACATTGGCATGCGCGCCATCGAGGATGAAGACTTTGATGGCCGACTAAATCGTGAGCTCGCTGGGACACTTAAAGTTATGTTGTTAGTAGTAAATTCGTGAACAATAAGCTCTGCACAAAATCACATGGGATGGTATTCGAACAGATGTGAAGTTTTTTAATAACTTTACTTATTCAACATCAGATATATTCAGATTTTTTGTGCACCTTAAATTAAAAACATATATATTACGCTAAAAAATTTGTTCCTGTACTTCATTTTTGGTATTTTTAGCAAGACTAACAAGTGAACAATCTATGTTGAGACCTCAAATCACCGTTACGTAAATTTCCTTTATAGAATATAATCAATAATAAATAAGTAATTGTAACTCGCCACCGCCTGACGATTTGAATCGGAGTTGAATGATCTGAATCGTTCGTATTTTCTTCAATCGAATAATTTTCTGAACAGAATTGAACGAGCAATTCGTGGAGCACCTGAAGGTGCTGGTGCCTCACCTGCTGGCGCCTGAGCGCCTCGTGGAGAAGCGCTCAGCCGCGCGGCGAGGACAACCCGCCACCGGGGAAGAGCTGGTGTGCCTCTTCAGGACCTACATGGCGGCCTTCAGAGAGAATAAAGACGATCTGCCGACGACCCTCGTTGAGGTGATGAGCTTGATAAAATTATTGTCTAAATGCTCTGTCTTCTAAGATTTTGGGATATATATATTAAGACTTTAATTCGATATATGTACTCAATTTATGTATAAATACTAAGATAATATTTTAAATAACCATTTTACGAGAGATTTCAACTGATAAATTTTGCAAAATTAACTTACATGTCAGATGATGGAGCGCTTCACAAGCGATGAGACCCAGATCTGCACAAAATCACAGCGTCACATGGGATGGTATGCGAACAGTTTATTAATAACTTTACTTGTTCAATCTCAGACATATTCCGATTTTTACGTGTGTATCTTAAATTAAAAACATATATTGCGCTAAAAAATTTGTTCCTGAACTTCATTTATGGTATTTTGAGCAACAATAAGAAGTGAACAATTTATGTTGAGACCTCAAATCACCGTTACGTAAATTTTCTTTATAGAATAATCAATAATAAAACAATAATTGTAACTCGTCGCCACCTGACGATTTGAATCTGAGTTGGGCGATCTGAATCGTTCGTATTTTCTTGAATTGAGTAATTTTCTGAACAGAATTGGACGAGCAATTCGTGGAGCACCTGAAGCTGCTGGTGCCTCGTCTGCTGGCGCCTGAGCGCCTCGTGGTGAAGCGCTCAGCCGCGCGGCGAGGACAACCCGCCACCGGGGAAGAGCTGGTGTGCCTCTTCAGGACCTACATGGAGGCCTTCAGAGAGCATAAAGACGATCTGCCGACCACCCTCGTTGAGGTGATGAGCTTGATAAAATTATTGTCCAAATGCTCTGTCTTCTAAGACTTTGGGACTTAACACAGTACTCAATTTATGATTAAATATTACGATATTATATTTAAATAAGCATTTTGCGAGAGATTTCAGCTTTTAAATTTTGCGAGTTTAACTTACTTATATTTCTTTTTCAGATGATGGAGCGCTTCACAAGCGATGAGACCCGCAAGATGGCATTTGAGCTTTACAAATGTGCCATGGATTCTAAAATCGAATCCCATGAGGGATGTCTTGAAGATTCTCTTCTAAAAAGCTATCACTCTGAGGCAAGAAGCGAAGCTATTGCAGCTTACGACAAGGAAAACCCATACGCCAGAAACAACGCTTTGTTTGCAATTGCAGCTGAAGTTAGGAGAATCCTTGAAACGGTGAGTGAAAGCCGGCTAATGTGCCGTCATGTACTCATAATATCGCTGACCGAGCGCTCTGAGTAATTACCCTATCGCGATTTTTATTCCTGTCAGCCGCTGGCACAAGGACGCCCTAAGCTCGCCTAGCGCGTAAAGTAGCGGCTCTATGTCCGCTTTAGGTTCCGGTTGCCATAGCGAAATAAGCGCCGAAACAGAATCTTGTAAAATACCTGTCAAGCTTAGGGCGATCGTGGGGCACTCGTATTTGGTACCTGATACGTTCGGGACAGACACGGCCGAATCTGAAAAATGCGTTAAGAAATGCTCCCCCTTCCCCCCCTTATACTGGGAGGGGGGGAAGGGAGGGGGCATTTGAATAATCTTTGTACGCTATATATATGCAGCCTAGTACTACTCTCTTAGTTTTAAAATAAGAGCAAAGCCTATCATAAGTTCAATTTCTATGTATAGACTCAGGTTTCATCTAGTAACCCTTTTGAGATCACGTTTTTCCAGAATAAGGGAAAATCGTTTTCCAAACAAATAAACTCCAATCGCTACAAGAATAAACATTATTCGAGGGAATATTTCTATATCATGCAGGTAACTTAATTTTTGTATCATGGCATGTAACTTTCGTCACCAAAATAGCCAACTGCTCTGCAACTGCAACCCTATCAAAATTTGGATGCCTGTCAGCCGCTGGCTCAGGGTCGCCCCAAGTTCTTTTTGCGGTGTAAATTAGAAGCTCTATGTCCGCTTTAGGTTCCGGTTGCCGGAGCGAAATAAGCGCCGAAAGAGAATCTCGTGAAATACCCGTCGAGCTTGGGGCGATCGTGGGGCGCGCGTATTCGGTACCTGATACGTTCGGGACAGACACGGCCGAATCTGAAAAATGCGTTTAAAAAATGCCCCCTCCCTTCCCCCCTCTATGGGGGGAAGGGAGGGGGTCATTTGAATCGCTGTACGCTATATATATAACGGTTTCTTTTATACTGACACGTTGTCGTCTACCTACTAGAAAATCTGATCAATTCGAATACGTTTCTCTCTCTATTCCCAAAAACTTCACTTTACGCAACAGTCGCTCATTTGGGACACTGTCAAATGCCTAGGCAAAATCGAGGTACACTGCATCCACTTGCTCCATTTCGTCCAGTCAATGTAGACAAAAGATTTGTGGTGCATGATCTACCGGCAGTAAAGTCACGTTGACAGCCTTATAGGAGATGGCTAACGGTCAACAGATCGATTATCCTATCTCTCACAACAGTTTCCATTACCTTACAAACAACACTTGTCAAACTGACGGGCGATTGTTACCGGGGCTAATTTTGTCGCTCTTTTTGAACAATGTTGTTGCATGAGCTTCCATCCAATCGGCCTCTAAGTTCCTCCATTCAGGGTCTTTTGAAAGAATACTGTCGATGGGCAAGCCGGGACTGTTGTAAATTCTGTGAGCAATTTAGGGTGGAAGCCGCCTGGTCCACATGACTTGTTGGGACTTAGAGCGATCAGGCACTTGAGAACCTCTTCTTCGTGTATTTCAAAATATTTTAACTTCGAGCCGACTGGGCGCTCCTCAATATCTGGAATACTGTTCAAGTCCTCATCTGTGAACACACTGCTAAAGAACGTTAGCTTTGCTCTCATCAGAGGATATTTTTCGTTGGTCTACTTTCAAATCAAAAATACAGTCTTTTGGCTTACACTTCGAATTAGCGTGCAAAAAGGAGGCTTTCGGGTTCTTTTGCATTTTTGGCAATATTTTTTTAAAGGTTTTCAGAGCTGTGCGACAGATTTGTTAAAGCTTTATTGCGAGCTTCTGCATACAGGTTATAATCAGCATCGCTGAGAGTTCGTAAATAAAGCTTGTGCTTCCTTCTTGGTCTTCAGCTTAGCCATGATTGTACTGTTCATCCATTCTGACTTTTTCCCTCCACCTAACTCAATCTTAGGTACACACGCAACAACTGCAGACATAACTGAGTCTTTGAAAGATGACCATGAATCAGCCCCATTCATGTCCTTAATACAGTCTAAAATATTCGCCGCACTCAATGCATCACGGAATTTAAAATAATCATCTCTGGCAAAGTTCAAACGCTCACGCTTTCGAGGCGTCATTTCGGTATAGCACTTATGACTGAAAAAAAAACAATGATTGGTGGTGACTTTTACCCAACGAAGCCTCATGCCACAGCTCATCTAACATTGACTCCTCACTACTAAACAATAGATCGAGAATATTTGGGGTTTGTTTACCTTCTGATATGGGTTGGCTTGGTGATGTTCTGGATTAAAAATTAGTCTCGCACAGACTCCAAGAGCAGGGATGCAGGGTGATTCCCATCTCTTGGATAGGATTCTTCTATACCAAGTTTATTTCTAGATGGATAAAGTCACCAATAATCAACGTATGCGACTTGCTGAAAGTCATGTTCGGTAAAAGACTGTTTAGTACTTAATCGTTATTAGAGTAACTGTTAGGTGATCTATACACGACGCCTATGAGGAGGTTATCTTTGCCTCTGAGAGAAAGTTTGCACCACACTGATTATCAAGCTGATTGATGCTCTGTAGAACGTTTCGGTGAAAGTTTCATTTAGTCCCATGTCCTCAAGGATTCAACCTTCATCTTCGCCCTGACGCTGCTGACCTCCTCCGTAACTGTGTACAATCTGATGAACAACATCAAAGAGGACGACCTCATGAACCTGCAGACGTTCTGCACCTTCGGGACCTTGGCGCAGAACTCCACCAACCAAAACTTCTGCGCATTTCAGGCAAGTCTATTTTATAAAAATTGGTAAATTGTTGTTCGTTGATCAAGTAAGCCGAATATTAATTCGACGCATTTGTACTTAATTTTTTAATTAATCTGTCTGACAACGTTTAATTTCACTGTTTGAACTAATTTATTGCCTATTCTTGAGACATCTCAACTACCAGAGCTTTGATTGGTGTCCAGGAGAGAATGCACCTATATTATGACCGTCAACTATTTAACAACATTTATAATAACTTCATTGAATTACATACATTTTCATGGATTAATGCAAATAAATCAACTTCTATTCATTGGAATACTTAACAAATGTATGTATATAAAAGTTAGTAAATGTATGTCAAGTAACTATGAATTATGTAATCGTACCAGATGTCGTACAAATAAACCAAGTCGCCATCGAAACCCACCATTTTACAAGTTATATACTTTGCGATGCCTTGGTTGTGCTACAATGCAAATTGCTGTCTAGTTCTGTAGGCATTGAAGACTCGTGTAAATACTTCATGCACAAACCTGCAGCCGAAGTTTACACAATTTTCTGAAAGCTGACGTAAAAATTGTACTGATCTTATGCGACATATACATAGGCTTAGTTGAATGTCATCTCCCTCGCTCACTGCCAAGTCAAGTAAATAGAGTTTCAGGTTTGGGGATAACTCCGGAAATTTTTCAGCCCTTCATCCACGCAGCGCGTACCATTACGAAAAACCTTATTGCTTGTGCGAAGTTCACAGGCATGTGCCAGTTCTCATAAATTTCCTTCTATATTTCTAACAATGAAATCTTTTGATTAATATCGTTATTGTTGATGTATTTCGTAGTGTCACACGCCACGCCGATAAAATGTTATGGCGTTTCCTATTTTGGATCATATTGGTGGGATTTACGAAGTAAAATCTAATTCAGAAGTTGAACATTGCACATTGGTCGCTTTTGTGTCGTCAATGTGACAGATCGACGGGACCCCGAATTTCGATCAGCGTCATGATGGCTAGTTGGGTCTCCTGCAAACTTGAGTTTTTCGTGATTTCTAATGTGAAACATCGTAACAATATAAAAAGATTAATATTTACATGACTTTTTTTTTTATCTCACAAGAATTTTGAACATACTATACAATGTTCAATTTTCGTATTTGTATACTTTGGACGAGGTTTTAACGGCCGAATCGAAATGATGCTGTTTTAAGCAGCCACGCAGTCGATGTGCATGCAGTTGGCCGCATGCCAATCTGTTGGCTTTCTCGTGTTGCCTACATGCACACTGCATGCGTTCATGCCTCGTGATGGCGCCGAAAAGCGTTGTTTGACGGCAAGCTCGGGACTGCCTGCAGTTCGACAGTAAAATGTTCGTGGCCGGGCTGCATAAGCACGACGGTACCGTGGCACTCAGTAGCGCTTGAAACCTTAGGGCAGTGTTTCTGCAATGACTGCTATAACAGTCGCGTACGTTAGTAGGAGTTTTAATCTGAGTTGCTCACAGCTCTCAAAAACAAGATTTGGGTTTCTCGTTGTCTCAGGTCTCTGTTATTGTTGGTGATTGAATTGCCAATGGTATTTAATATAAGCGAAGTACATATTGTGATTTTTATATTCTGTGTTCAACTAAATTCGAAAACTTTAACTCTTATCCAGTGTGGGCAATTTTTTGAAGCCGTGTGATTTAAATTGTGTATTTTTTAAAGTGTTCAGACGCTCTTCATTTAATCACCAAAATGACACGAAAGCTCAAATTAGAGAGTCGTAAAATTCAAAATTTTTCCTATACAGAAGCTACTCTTCCTGGTACGAGACTGGAACTCCCCAAAGCAGTATCCATACGGCCACCAGAGCGGAAAAACTGTACTCGACAAAATTTTGACGGTAAGTTGGTCACAATATTATCATATCGTATCATAGTGATGTCGTCGTTGAAGAGTATACCTGATGTGGCCTGTCTCCGATTCTTGTACGTTTCGTGAGTTGTTCTCAGAAGATATGAATACAGGTCCTTTGACCGGATCTTCGAAACTGACAATAGTTTGAAATAGCTGCTAAACTTCCACCAGGTTAGAATAGATATGGTGCTAGGCATTTCAAGTCAGAACTTATATTTTTCCATGGCTTTATCAAGTGTGTTCTTGAACGCGTTCTTACGCGGAGCGTCAACAATGTAATTTGGGAGGCTGTTCCACATGCCGGTGATTCGAAGCGAGAAGAAATGTTGTCGCATGAATGAGTTGCAACGCAGTTTTTTTAGTTTACAGACGTGGCCCCTGCATGGTGTTGGTTCTCGTTCCAAATTCTGGTATTCCTTCTGGGACCTTGTATAAACCAGGAGTATACTTGTACTTCAATGAGGACCCCACGCAGGCGTCGATAACAGAAGCTTGGCAGCTTCGTAACCTTTGATCTCTCTTCATATTAATTGCCCGTCATGTCTGGAATTATCTGTGTTGCCTGTCTTTGAACACTCTATTAAATTTTTGTTATTTTCAAGTCTCGGTGACCACACGGCGTTTTTAAAAATCTAGGTTCGGGTGCACGATAGCAGCAAACAGCAGCTTCAACGCTTCTGCATCCAGAAACCCGTAAGAGAGTCTGAACAGTCCAAGAAGTTTGTTGGATTCATTAGCTTGCGTTTGAACATGCGTAGAAAATTTCAGCTCCTTGTCGACATAAACCCCAAAATCTTATTTCACACTAGAATTTTCAATCATTACTCTCTCGTTGCAACCATGTCTTCTCATACTGTATGGTACTCAGAAGCTAATTAGCGCTGATACGCGGCTGGCGATATCGTCTCTAAAGCGGACATTTCTGCTCTATCGCTGCTCTGTCGCGTCTCTACGCCGGCTCTGCAGCCGGCGACGGCCTGCTCTATTCCCTGCCCTAAATTTTAACTGGGTCCTTTCGTCATAATTCATAGCAAATGTACGCGTATACATTTATCGACGCCATTAATTGAGCGGGAGATGGTCGTGGTTCGAGCAGTTATCCCCGTCCAGCCTCTGATCAGTCATCATGAGACAGCCTTGCTTGCGTTTGAACAGAGTCACCAAGAGGCACTTGACCAGCTGCTCTTTGCGGTTATATTACGTAGATTCAGCCCACCGGGCAATTGATTTCTAAAAGAGGCTGCCGAATAGCAGCCGAACACCCTAGGAGGCCAATTCGCGCCTAAACCACCTCTAATCCGAATCCATTTCCTCTGGGGCGACCCAAATAGGTACGAAAACTTTTATCGGGTAGGCTATGTATATTTGCGGCCAGATTGTGGACAGATATGATGATTTTGCTTACACAATCATATGCATGCTTTGTCTTACTGCATGTAGCACAGAGGCAATAATTTCTGTCAATAAATATTATAGATTTGAACAGGTGGCAGATATGAGCTGCAATGGCGTTAAATGAGCATGCAGGCACGCGTGATCGGTGATACCAGCCGACGCATAAATTGTATATACCAGGTTACAAATCCATGATATCGAGTGATTCAAAGATATGTAATCCACGAAGCTCGACGGTGTGTAATCCATGATGTCAAGCGATTAGCAATCCATTATGTCAGACGACTTGTAATCTACGATGTCAGACGATCAAAGGATTTGTAGTCCATGATGTAATCCATGGATTACATCATGATCATCCATCCATGCATCATCCATGATGTTGTACATGGATTTGTAATCCAAGAGCGATTCAAGTCCATTGAGAGCTTGGCGACGAACGTCACTATCAGACATCAATGTCGAGTAGTAGACGAAAGGCACAATTCATACTATAATTTAACTATTTAACGGCTACAAAGAGAAAATAACAGATGGAATGCAAATCATTACAAGTTATACTTTTTTTTTAATTCTTACATAAAATGATAGTGCGGGGACTTTTTACTGGAGCTCATACCATTATAACAGTTCAGCATTAGTTATATGTTGAATCTTGAATTGCTATGCAGGATCTACCCAACCTCAATTCGCAATTGCGCTGTTCACGAGTTAAACTCTTCTGCTTGATCTGACTCCAAAAGATCTCCATATAATAATTAGTCAGTCGTCAAGGATACAAAACTGATACACACTAATTATTTTATTTATTTCACTCAAATTTGTAAGATTTCCAAAAGTTGGCTATCGAATTTATTTATGTCGCTTGCAGCGTTGAACTTTTGTAATCGTGAAAATAGATTTCGACTGGAAATAAGAGCTACGGGCGGTAAACTAGCTACGAAAATGCGTTGCACGCGAAAATTTAGAGCTCAAAAATAAATATTGGGCCATCAAAATATCTAACATAAATCAGACACCACAAATTTCAAAACTACAACGAAATAAAATCTTACTCGTTTCAACGTCTGGGGCAAAATGCGTTCTGAATTAACGGGAAAGTAAATGATTTAATTCCAAGTTATCTTCAGGAATTTAAACCTTGAGGTACGAAATAGTTTTGATCGTTGTTACTTTTTAAAGACATTCATAAAAAATAGGCAATTACCTGTTATTAGATTTATATGATAATAATTAAAAGACAACTGACAATTTTCTAGAGATAATGTTGATTTGTCAGTTTCAAATGACCAAGCATGATCTAGTACATGTTACAATGTGTAAAACGAACATGAGAGAGTACAAATATGCCACATACACACACCCGGGGCAGCATAACGCTATGTGAGCGAAGCTTGAATTCATAGTGATTTCTGCAAGGTTGTTCTGTATTTACATTTATAAAATAGTAGAAGATAAATAATAATCAAGATGAACAAAAAAGATCGGTAACTACTAAAATTTGCCTAATAGGATGTGACCACGCAATTGCATTTTTAACACGTTTTTCTTAGCTTAGCTTCGCGTTTGTTTGTTTGTTTGTTGTTAACATTGACAACGAAAATTAGCCCACTTCTGATTGCTCTAGAGATCTGAAATTAGGCATGCAGGCTATATTCGCCTAACAATTTCAGATACAGTCAGTGTATACTGACAATTTATACTGGCAGTGTATACTGTTATACTGTTAGGTGTACAGCGTGTATTGTCAGTGTATACTGACAATTTATACTGACAGTGTATACTGTTATACTGTTAGGTGTACAGCGTGTATTGTCAGTGTATACTGACAATTTATACTGACAGTGTATACTGTGTCAGTAGGGCACTGTGAGCGTACAGTCTCAGCCATGTACTGTACACTGTACACTGTCTGCCATACACTGCAAGACAAGGTACTCTGGAGGCTCCACTGATCTAGTTCCGGATAGCATTGTTGCGAGAAAGAAACGTTGCTGGATACCTCAAATTAGGGCTAATAACTCCAATCTAAAAGAGAATGCAAGAGACTAGCCCTATAAAAATTACAGGCCGGGGACATTAACAACACAAGTAATAAAGGTGTTTGAAGTTGTTGCCAGGAGGCTGGTGCAGTACATGGAGGAAGCTGACCTGTTCACCACAAGACTACACAGTTTAAGAAGAAACCGTTCCTGCATGTCCCAGTTACTGGAACATCACCACCATCAGTGCTACTGAGAGAACCAAGACTACTTGGGGTCGGAGGAGAGGTGCTGGTGTGGGTACATAACTTCCTAACTGAATGAATATATATAAACTGTCATTGTTGGTGCTTGGTCCGATACTCTTACTCGGAAGTGCAGCAAAAGTGCTGCGAATTCTCGTGATAAGCTGGCATCAATGATTGTATGATTGTTTAATGATTTTAATGTCTGCGGAAAGGATTTATTTACTTGGTGGTACCGAGACCGTTTAACGCCTTGCCGATGGAACTGGGAGTGGGAGAGTCCACTCTGGAGACCTCCAAGAGACTGGACGTGTTCCTCGACACAATCTCTGATCCTTCTGCGCCACTACCAGAGGCAGGGAGCTAGCAGCAGCATGCATCGTGCATCAGCTGGCCCAACTGAGGGCATCAGCTGGCCCAACTGAGGGCATCAGCTGGCCCAACTGAGGGCATCAGCTGGCCCANAGGGGCCACGCTGGAGGCCAGGGACACACCTGTGGGCCCGACACGATGGCCAACAGCAGGGCCAGCTTGAGGGCGTGGTAGGTCCCAGGAGGGGCCACGCTGGAGGCCTGGGACACACCTGTGGGCCCGACACCAGGGCCAGCAGTAGGGCCAGCTTGAGGGCGTGGTAGGTCCCAGGAGGGGCCACGCTGGAGGCCAGGGACACACCTGTGGGCCCGACACGATGGCCAACAGCAGGGCCAGCTTGAGGGCGTGGTAGGTCCCAGGAGGGGCCACGCTGGAGGCCTGGGACACACCTGTGGGCCCGACACCAGGGCCAGCAGTAGGGCCAGCTTGAGGGCGTGGTAGGTCCCAGGAGGGGCCACGCTGGAGGCCAGGGACACACCTGTGGGCCCGACACGATGGCCAACAGCAGGGCCAGCTTGAGGGCGTGGTAGGTCCCAGGAGGGGCCACGCTGGAGGCCTGGGACACACCTGTGGGCCCGACACCAGGGCCAGCAGTAGGGCCAGCTTGAGGGCGTGGTAGGTCCCAGGAGGGGCCACGCTGGAGGCCAGAGACACACCTGTGGGCCCGACACGATGGCCAACAGCAGGGCCAGCTTGAGGGCGTGGTAGGTCCCAGGAGGGGCCACGCTGGAGGCCTGGGACACACCTGTGGGCCCGACACTAGGGCCAGCATAAGAGCCTGAGACACACCTGTGGGCCCGACACGAGGGCCAGTAGTAGGGCCAGCTTGAGGGCGTGGTAGGTCCCAGGAGGGGCCACGCTGGAGGCCGCCATGTAAGCCAGCGACTGCACGGCCGACCACGGCGAGTCTCTCCTGTCGCTGTACAGCTCCCTGCGGTACACGTACGGTACAACTATTGTAAAGTGTACTAGTGTACTATGTGTACTATATGTACAGTATTGCAGTGTATTAGTATGTGCACCTAGTGATCCATCCTTTCTCTGTACAGCTCCCTGCGGTACACGTACAGTACACATATTGTACACCTATTGCACAGTGCACTAGTGTACAGTATTATAGTGTGTTAGTATGTGCACCAAGTGATCCATCATGTCGCTGTACAGCTCCCTGCGGTACACGCACAGTACACATATTGTACACCTATTGTACATTTAGTGTACTAGTGTAATATTAGTACAGTATATTGTAGTGTATTAGTACGTGCACAGCATGTGCACCTAGTGATCCATCCTGTCACTCTATAGCTCAACGTATTACACTTATTCTTCACACACTAATGCACCTAATCCTCTTTACGTACAAATAAACGGTCTTCAATGTGTACCTACAGGCCTGGGGCCATACTTGCAAAACTCGCTAAGTAAACGTAAGTACTTAACGCTCTATTTTAACACGTTTTTCTTAGCTTAGCTTCGCGTTTGTTTGTTTGTTAACACGTTTTTCTTAGCTTAGCTTCGCGTTTGTTTGTTTGTTTGTTTATTTGTTTGGTTGTTTGTTTGTTTGTTGTTAACATTGACAACGAAAATTAGCCCACTTCTGATTGCTCTAGAGACCTGAAATTCGGCATGCAGTCTATTTTCGCCTAACAATTCCCGATACAATCATAAAAACTAGCAATTAGAGACCTAAATTAGCTTAATTAAGTAAAGTGTATATATATATATATATAGTATATATATAGTATGGCGTGCGGGCGCTGACGTTATAACCGAGCAGGCGCTGAAGCTGCGTATCATCGATACGTACGTCAAGTCATACTTGTTCAACGCATTAGATAAAGTAGAATGTAAACTATATAATTAGGGTTCCATCAACGCAGAGCCACTCGAATCAACGAATCGCAGAGCCAAATTATTCGCCGAAAAGACAAAGCTGAGACGTGGAATCTATTCATTCGAATCAAGTCGCAGCAGCTGAGCCGTTCCGTGAGCAATTTCTAGCCGGAAAAGTCAACTCGGAATCTAGTGAGAAGTTTGTAGTGAAACTTACTTAGAAGTGAGAAGAATAAGTGTGATTTAATGGATTGTGATTAGAGAAAGCATCATAATCAAACCGATAATAGTGATAATAAGGAAATTTGCAAATCTATGGAATATTTTGTATAGAAGCAAATTAAAATTACAAGTAAATAAGATACTGACTTTAAGATTATTTAATAGTGCCAAGTGAGCCATTTAGTCTGGGAGGAAGGTGGTAAGAACGCATCCAATTAAGGTGATTCGAAAAATTTTTTTTAGCTTTCAAGCAATGTCGAAAACGCGTCAACAAAAAGAACGTCAACGAGAAAAAGCTCGCTTGAGGCGCCAAGCAGATCGTTCGCTTGAGACCGAGGAAGAAAGAGAAGCTAAAAGAATACGTCGACAGGAGCTAGCCAGTATTGAAAGCGAGGAACATCGTCTTGAGAGATTATCAAAACAAAAAGAGCGTCAACAAAAAGTTCGAGCTTTTGAGTCTGCTGATGAGCGGAATTTACGCCTTGAGAAGCAACGAGAAAGACATCAACGAAATCTGGCCGTTGAGTCCGCGGAAGGGCGGAATTCGCGCCTTGAGAAGCAACGAGAAAGACATCAACGAAATCTGGCCGTTGAGTCCGCGGAAGGGCGGAATTCGCGCCTTGAGAAGCAACGAGAAAGACATCAACGAAATCTGGCCGTTGAGTCCGCGGAAGGGCGGAATTCGCGCCTTGAGAAGCAACGAGAAAGACATCAACGAAATCTGGCCGTTGAGTCCGCGGAAGGGCGGAATTCGCGCCTTGAGAAGCAACGAGAAAGACATCAACGAAATCTGGCCGTTGAGTCCGCGGAAGGGCGGAATTCGCGCCTTGAGAAGCAACGAGAAAGACATCAACGAAATCTGGCCGTTGAGTCCGCGGAAGGGCGGAATTCGCGCCTTGAGAAGCAACGAGAAAGACATCAACGAAATCTGGCCGTTGAGTCCGCGGAAGGGCGGAATTCGCGCCTTGAGAAGCAACGAGAAAGACATCAACGAAATCTGGCCGTTGAGTCCGCGGAAGGGCGGAATTCGCGCCTTGAGAAGCAANCGATCTAATTGGATTCATTCGAACCTTTGGTCCACCAACGTGGTTTATCACATTAAGTTGCAACGATCTTCATTGGCCGGACATGATTAAAGCCTTACTTTTGGCTGCCAACGACGAAAGAGCTAAAGAAGATGAACCAAACCTCCGTATTAATGAAGTACAGAAGTTGATTGAAGAACATCCGGTTACTGTTTCACGGCATTTCATGAGACGTCTCAATGCATTCATTACATTCATCAAGGCTAATGATAATGTACTTGGAGGAAGAGTCGTTGATTATTGGTGGAGAATCGAGTTTCAGAATAGAGGAAGTCCACATGTGCATATGGTGGTAGGGATTGAAAACGCTCCTTCATTCTCGGCCCCAGAAGGAATCCAATTAATTGACAACGTAGTCACATGCAGTTGCCCTTCGGAAGCGGAAAATGAAAAGTTGCATGATCTCTTGAAGCGGAATAAAATTCATCATCACACTCAATCTTGTTACAAGAATTCCGAATCTTGTCGGTTTGCATTTCCACGACAGCCATGCAACGAAACTGAAATTGTTTCTGAGACTTCGGTTGTTTCTGAGACTTCGAATTGTTTCTGAGACTTCGAATTCTTCAGAAATGGCGGACGAATTTGCAGTCTAAAGAGAAAGCCACACGAAAAATCGGTGAATAACTACAACGAAACTTTTCTCAAGTTGTGGGATAGAAACATGGACATTCAGCCTTGTGGATCGAACGAAGCGATTGCGCAGTACGTTGCGAAATACATTTCAAAATCTGAGCCAACAGAACTGAATGTAGGTATCGCACAGGCCATATGCGACAAATTCAGCGAGAGGATGGAAATTTGCCGAACAAGCTCTTCAGAATATGTATGAGAATTGTGAATGAACGACAAATTTCTGCATGTGAGTGTGTATGGCGACTTTGCATCTCCCTTATCATGGAAGCACACGAGAATGTGTATTTCTCAATGCGCGAAATCCTGAACAGAGATATTATGTTCTACAATTTCAAGGCAACTGGCCATTGCACCAATATGTTCGAGAGATATTAGAAACGCTCCAGAGAAATAATGGATGGTATAGACTTTCCAAGGATGACCACTGTTGAATTCTTTATGCGTTTCAAGCCGGACTACAAAAAAATTCTCCTGAGAACGAAAGTGTGGATCCTGAGGTGGAGACAGGACGTCAAACTAATCCTCGCATCACTCTTGTCGATGGAACAAAAATGATTGAGCGAAGCAAGGAGGCTGCTGTGAGAAGTCCATTCTTTGTAATGCATCGAGATCCGGATAATTACTTATTACTTAATTACTATTATAAGCTTACTTCTTCAGTTTTGCCCTTATTATCATGAAAGTGAACTTTTAGAAGGTTTTGATAGCCCAAAGGAAGCATTTCTTGCACGTGAACAAGAAATGAGAACAAACAGCCGATTTATGGAAAGATTTCGTAAAACCGACAGGCAGTTGCAGGTTGCTCTGAATCGAGCTCGTGCAATCCACATTATTGAGTGACCACTGGATATTGAAGTTGATGAAGAAATCGAGGATGAACAGCTCCAAGGAATGACTGACAACAACTTCCAGAATGCTAAGTCTGCAATGAACTTGAAACAGAAAGAGCTGTTCAAGTTGTTAGCCGATAGCGTTGACAATCAGAAAAGTGGAGATCCAAATCGCCTGAAATTGTTTGTTACTGGAGGAACAGGTGTTGGAAAGACGTTATCATTCAAAATTCTGGTTGGAACTTGTAAACCGAAGCTACGAAAACAATGCAGTCAAAGTTGCTGCACCAACTGGAGTTGCTGCTTTACTGGTAGGTGGATCGACACTGCATAGTCTCCTTAAGGCCTGTAGTCACAGTGCGGCGAAGTCCGTGAGCGAGAAATTCGCGACAAGGATGTGGAACCCTTGTTCTGTGTTCAGATCGGCAAGTTGCTGCGCTCGAGCTTGTTGCCTTTGTAATATGATACCTGAGCCATGAAGAAGGACTCGTAAATGGAGCGATAGGTCAAATCGTCGAAATACAGTGGGGCAACAACACTCGACGTACGCAAATGTATGAGGAAGACATTCCAGATGTCAAAATCGATTTTGGTCCCCCGTATGGTGAGAAAATAGTTCAACCAAAGTCTGTTCAGTTTGATGCCGTAAGAAATAAAGGAAAGGTTGAACGACGACAGCTCCCATTGATTTTGTGCTGGGCGTGCACAGTTCACAAAATGCAAGGATGTACTGTGGACAAAGCTGTGTTGAACCTTGGAAGCAAGCTCTTTGCGGATGGACAGGCTTACGTCGCATTAAGCAGAGTTCGCTCGTTGGAAGGATTGCGTATCGAAGAATTGGATCTCGCGAAATTAGCAGGAAGAAAACCTTGCAATGAAGATGCCATCCGTGAAATGCAGAGAATGCGGAACCATCAGCCCCAGTATTGAACACAGCCAAATTAATCATTTTAGTTTCATTTCAGCTTCTTTTTTGGATCTTTTATATTTTAATGCTTTAGTCATACTTACTTAAGTCATTAGATACAGTAGAAAATAAAATATATAATATAAAAAAACTTTTTAAAAACAACGTTTTCCATATGTAGCAACGGACTAAAATAAACTATATAATATAAAAACTTTTAAAAAACAACGTTTTTCATGTTTAGCAACGGACTAAAAATGAGAAAATAAAATAATTAAAAAACTTTTAAAAAACACGTTTTTCTTGTGGACTAAAAAATAGAAAATAAATTATGGCTCGCCCCAAAAAACGTGGGTCGGGCTTTACGTTCACCATCAAATTTCCAAAATTCATGACTTGCGTGCTTTTTGCTTCAATCATAAATCTGCCCGACAGACGATTTTTTTAGTAAAATAGTCATGCTTGCTAAATAGTCATGCTTGCTAAGTAGTCATGCTTGCTAAGTAGTCATGCTTGTTAAGTAGTCATGCTTGTTAAGTAGTCATGCTTGTTAAGTAGTCATGCTTGCTAAATATTCATGCTTGCTAAGTAGAAATGCTTGTTAAGTAGTCATGCTTGTTAAGTAGTCATGCTTGCTAAATATGATGGTGAACGTACAGCCCGACCCACGTTTTTTTGGGGCGAACCATAATTTATTTTCTACTTTTTAGTCAACAAGAAAAACGTGTTTTTTAAAAGTTTTTTAATTATTTTATTGTTAATTGATTTGTTTGTTAACTGGAGCCTTTACTAAGCAAGTTCCTACCGTAAATGCATTTTTAGGAGTATCCCTTATTACCCCAGGGGGGTGTCCCTTATTACCTTGTCTTGTGGAAATGGCTGCCTTTTTTTGGAATGAGATGCACAAATTCCATCAATCGCCTTTTTTAAGACAACACCTGTGTGTACCTTCTATTTAAGTAAAATTTTTTAATATCATAAATATTTTTTTTTTGCTACAGGCTTTAGCAGAGGTATTTTACTAAAATCTTGATATTCACAATATTTTAGGGACTTTATGGAGGTAATAAATGTATGATTTCTTAACATGCTTTATGCTACACAGATAGCAAAAATGTTGAATTTTATGCCACTATTTTATTTTTAGTTTTGCAATATTTTGATTAGTTTAGCTGCTACATTTCTACAAAATGTGGGACGACTGGCCCAATTTGCCCCACCTGTCCCTTATTGCCCCATTTGATGGTAGTGCAAGCTCATAAAGAACATTTTCAGTTTCTTCCTCATAAATATTGAATAATTAGACTAATTACCTTGAAATCTGTACCAATCCTTTAGGCTTCTAATATTGTAAGTGCTTAAAAATTGACAGGATTGTATTGCTAGTTGCTTCTCAATTAGGAAACCAAATTGTGCAAAATTAAAAAAAGCACACACATGTTCATAAAAAACCTAGTATTCTAAAAAATAGTAAAATAACCTCTTGCAAAAAATTCACTCAATTATATCTTCACAAAACTCCACACCTAGAGGGTTTTACCTTCTTTTTTCATTACCAGCATTTCTATTGTGTAGTCTTTTAAGATTTGAGTCATGTTGAGGAGCCAAAATATCAAGAGGCTAAATGACATATATAACAGACAAAAGTCAATGTACTTTGCTCCCCTTCATCCGCAGTCATGACTGTAGGCTTTTATTAATGACTAGGTAATTTTTCTTGCAACTTGTTTAATGGACTTATGAGTTGTTTAGCACAACAATATTATCAATCATGAAGTAATAGTCTAAAAAAGCATAGCAAGTGACTATGGAAATGTCATTGTAAAAATAACCTTTTTTGGGAATAATATAGGTTTTTTATATAACTCATTGAGAAACTAAAGTATGTGAATTAACCCTTTTGCAGGTAAGCATTGAAGTATACAGAAATTGAAATTTCAGAAACCAGTTCAAGAAAGTAAAAAGTATTGTACAAAACATTTATTCGTACCGTAAAATGGGGTTACTTTGACCGGCGGGGTAACTTTGATCACTTTTCGTTTTTTTAACAAAAACCCCCAAAACTCAAAAACTATTTAAGGAGACCGGCTACCCTAAAATTTTCAATTTTGGCATTTTCCGGTTTTTGTGCTCATCTTAAAGCTTACTTTTTTATGCATTGAACGGTACCAGAATCATCCCTCTACGTCGAAAAATCATTTCGTGACAGCTCCCCAAAGGGGGTCTGTTTTTAGGGCCCTTCAGTAAAGTCTATGGGATTAATTCGAAGGCTGGACACACTAAAAAGGAACGTCTGACGTAAAGAAGCTAAATATGGCATTATCCGGTGCTTATACTCATCTTAAAGCTTACTTTTTGACGCGTCAAACGGTACCAGAATCATCTTTCTAGGTGAATTTTCACAAATGCAACGTAACGTCGAACAGGGGGCGGTAGTGGGCGGCCTTCATTAATCCCTATGAGAGTAATTCAAAGGCGGGACTATAAATACAGCCTCTGTTGCCAAAGCAGTTAGTGCCCATCATGACAGCGAGGTGAGAGGTGTGCAGCCAGTTGCTCTATGCCTTCCTGACTTGGTTTTAGGCTTACTTACAGTATGTTGGCTATGTTATGACTCTTTTACGTCATTTTACGTGCCACCCGGCAGTTTTTTGGGCGTGGTGAAAACCTCCTATTGGTCTCATGGCAAACCTATCTCCTCCTACAGTTTTCAAGCTACAGCAATGAGACATATACCATACGATTAGTAAAGACCATACGTATCGAACTGATGATCATTTTTGAAATTTCTGTCTGGTTTGTTTTTTATATGGGGGAGAAGGGGCGGGAGGGGGGAAAATTGAGAAAAATGGGATAAAACGTGCATAAAAAAAAACTAAGGGGAAAATGAGAAAAAATTATCATCAAATCGATAGGTATGGTCCTTACGAATCGAATGATACGTGTCTCGATGTTGTAGGATGATATTAGTAGGAGGAGTACCCCCTTTTTCTAAAGTACCCCCTTTTTAGCCGTTTTCTATGAATTTCACGTTTTCTATCAATTTTTTCGAAAAATTCATACGAGCAAAATGTTATTTTTTTACATTTTACGTATGTATGTGAAGTTTCATGATGATTGGGTAATAACTGTAGAAGTTTTTCCGGAAAGTAGCCAGTCCCCTTAAGATGGAAAAATTTTGTCAATGGTCATCAAAGGCCTAATACTGAGGCTACGTAACACAATAGAAAGATTTAAAAAGTTTGCAAATCTAATAGGTATAAAAATTAATAATGTGACCCACGAAAAAGAGCTATAATTTAAAGCCTGTTGGAGTAACCCCTCCAATTTTTTTATTTTTTGGTAAAATAACTCCAGGTTTTGATGCATTGTAGTAGAACTCTTCTAGTTACATATGCAAAAGACAGATTTTAGGAAAGTGTCATAGTTTGCAAATGGGGGGCGCTGCCCCCCAATGGGGGAACTTTGACCACCTAATGGCAGCCATGACGGGGTAACATTGACTGGCTTGGAAATTAAGTTTAATTCATATTTTATATTTGATACACCTATTAATGTTTTTTCTTTATGTTTCAGACTCTACAGAGTCTTATACATGGTAATTTTAACTTAATTTCCAAGCCAGTCAATGTTACCCTGTCACGGCTGCCATTAGGTGGACACATTTCGCCGATTTTGGGGCGATGCCTCCAATTTGCAAACTATAACACTTCCCACTAATTTGTCATTTGCATATGTAACTAGAAGAGTTCTACTACAATGCACCAAAACCTGGAGTTATTTAACCCTTTAGCGGGTAAGCATTGAAATATCCAGAAATTAAAATTTCAGTAACCATTTCAAGAAAGTAAGAAGTATTATACAATATATTAATTTCTATGAATTTTTGCAAATTTTGCCTATTGAAGGTTTAAATCGCACTTGAAGAATTAAATAAATGCGATCAGTACACAAAATTTTTCTTTATAATTAAAATTCAGTTTATGCAAATGAAAAATTGGAAACATAAAAATTTAATTAAATTTAATCAAGTTGTCAAAATAAATAAATATATATATTGATACTTCCAAATTTTGAAGAAAATGCGGAAAGAGCGTCAATTCCATTGTCCAAGTCAAAACCTTCATTTAAATGCTCATATTTCAATTTGTGGACTTTGCAGCTGGTGATGCTATAGATAGAACGATGGTCAGATAATTAGTGATTGACTGAGGCATTAGGTATAACTTTTATAAGGATGCCTCAAAAACAAACAGGAAGCCGTGGTGATGCTTTTTGTGAGGCGATTTCAAGCGATCATATATGGTAACTTACCCGTGAAAGGGTTAAACAAAAAATAAAGTTGATTTTACCACCCAGTCAAAGAAACCCCAGGAGCTGGGGTAACAAAGACCGTCACTTTTTTTGAAATAACATCAAAACTATGAAAGGCAGGAGCCAGCAATTTATGGTGAGTAAAGCTAGAGTATAGACCTGTATTTTGCATGTTTCAATTTAAGTTTAACTTATCTAGTAAAAAAATGGCATCATTTTGAAAAAAAGTGGTCAAAGTTACCCCATTTTACAGTATGTATTTTTGAAAATTTTGCATATTGGAGGTTTAAATTGCACTTGAAAAATTTATTACGGTATATATGCAGTCACTATACAAAATATGTTTTTAAATTAAAATTTAGTTCCTGCAGGTGAAAAAATCAAAAACATAAAAATTTAATTCAATTAAATTCAATCAACTGACATTAAATAATTAGATATTGATACCTCCACCTTTTAGAAAAATGCAGAAAGAGCGTCAATTTCAGCATCAGAGTCAACTTTCATTTAAATGCTCTTATTCTGATTTTTATGCATAGTAGGTGGTGCAGTTACAAATGGAACGATGTTCAAATAATTAGTGATTGACTAAGGGTCAAATGTCAATCACTAACCTAATTAAGGGCATGATAAGGAAGCCTCAAACACAAACAGGAAGCTGTGGTGGGTCTCTTTCTGAGTCAATTTCAAGTGACCATATATGGTAACTTGCCTGTGAAAGGTTTAAATTAAAACCTAAATTCAAATTGATATTAAACCTACAGTTCAGATAATACATACTAACATGAAATTGTTACAAAAAACCTCTGTGAAATTTATTTCTCTATAAATGGTGTGACATAAATTGCTAAATAAGAAGCTAGAAATTAAACAAAATTGCAGGATAAACTTTGATATTAAAGAGGTATCTGGTGGTCACTTTTTGATTTCATGTCATTGTGATAGGTCTTGCATGACTGTAGATCAAATTTGGGGACCAAGTAATATTTTGGTTACTGTAAAATGGGTGGGTACCTAATACTACCTATGTTTTAGTACTCTAATCAATGTGAGATTTTTTAGAGGCTTGCATTATTCATAGACAGGATGACTGAATTTGTTCAAAAAAGCTTAATAGATGTATTTTAGTTAGCCTCTATCCAGTATTATTGCATTCAGAAATTCAAACATGGGATCTTTTTGAAGCAGTCCAAGTTTTTTAAAACTGTTTTTTCATGTAAAAAAACCCAACCTGGGTGGGTAGGTGGGCAGCTACCCAGACAGGTACCCAGTGCAACCCTGCTATGTCATGCATGATCAAATCTTGCTTATTTAGAATTGCTGGTACTGTGTACTGGACAAAAATTGGAAACTTCTTGAAAATTCTCACTTCTATTCTTTCAACACTGATAAAATTTTAGCAGTCCCAAACTGTTATTAAATTTCAGTTCAGGAATGTCTCTTTTATAGATGTCATACCATTAGCCATACCTATTGGCTACAGCCAGTCTAAAAGCGTTGATGCCAATGCAGGCTGGCGCTTCAAGCAGAGCAGTGCTGTGCTGGGTGTATGATATCAGCACTAGATGCCTAACCGCGCAGTGCATGGCTAGTCAATGTTGTCCAAAATGGATCACCATTATCAGGATTACATTGAATGATTTTTAGAATTAGCTTGAACTTGGCTTCTTTTGCCTAAACAAGGCATTTCTGTATCGGCTTTCGTTCAGTGCATGAGGCAGAAGATGCTTAGCAAAAAAAATCAAAGGAAAGCATTGCAGGCATTTGCTACAATACAACACATGCATGGCAATGCTATGCTGTGTAAACTGGTGGCTCTGGTCTGGCCATAGCCTTAGGGATAACGCTATTGGGATGAAACCCTGGTGGCAAAATTGGTAGCTTACTTGTGACTTGCATGTCTGCCATCTAATAGAAATTCAGCTTGGTACATTTGACTACCTGGACAATCTCAACCATGTACTAAATTAGAGCTAAAGACCAATATTTTGTATTCAAATATTTCCACTTTACCTTTGCTCATATTGATGGCTGAATCATAATTGAGTAATGGCCTCAGAACTTGAATTTCTCCCTCTTCATTACTTTAATATTTTGTTAGTTGAAAAATTAAAACAAATTAAAACTATTTTCTTTATTTCCTGATGTTTTTTGCAGGTAGCAAGATTGTTGAATCTCTAAAAGGCTCTGAAGGAGTTGCTGGAGCTGGTGTTCGAGGAGTCAGCTCACTGAGGGCTCGCAATGCTAGACGTCTGGCTGATGATGACCAAAAGTAATGTATTAATTTCAATTTAAAATTCATATTTGTTATATGTTTGTTCTACAGTTGTCACCATTATATCTAATATTCTGGGCAAGATGATTAACTTTTTGATACTTGTTATTGTCTAATCACTTGTATAGTTCTATGAAGTCTCCATGTTTATTAATTTACAATCAATTCAAAATCAAATGGAAATTTTTGTGTATGCTGTTGGTCAAAAGGTGTATTTGCTAGGTACCTTTTTGTCTAGTGCTTACTGTTTCATGTGGTTCTTGATTTCAAAAGTTTGCACCTTCAAAGTTAGTCAAAAAAGTAACCAGGAGAAAATACTTTCACTTTTCATTTTTTAATTATTTGTGAGCCATCCGGGTTCTTGCAAGACTTGAATCTACAGGAAATATTTATTCTTGTAAACAATTTGCTTGTTTTTCACCTGCAGTTATCAAGACAAAAAAGTCCGGCGAGCAGACCTGGAGGAAGGCAGCCATGGTGATGATGGGTATGACCCAAGTCTTGCTAAATATTTTTTGCTGGAAGATTCTGAAGATGATCTCGATGCTGAACAAAATGAATCCATTAGCAAGAAATGTACATCTAAAAAGAAATCAAGCAGTACTTCAAAGTCTAAAAAACTCAGGACTGCAAATAAGGTTTCTGATGGAAGCTCCAATGAAGATGAAGATGAATTTGATGAATCATCTGAAGAGGGCTTTGAGGGCAATGAGGTTGAGGAATCCACCAGCTTCACGTGAGTTTTATGCCTGAACTCTTTCTTGTGTTTGAAACTGTCTAATACATTTCCCAGAATTTTTTTGTTGTTCCTAAGATACCCAGTAAGAAGATATCACTCCCTACAAGTGCAAGTATGTGAACTTAGAAACTGTGCACAAAATGTCCTTTTTTGCCAGCAACCATGTATCAGTCTAATATGCTGTAACCGGGCGCACTAGTGGGTGGAACAAACTCGTTGTTCACTTAGTGAAAATTACTCCTATAGTGCTTGTCACAGAAAACAGGAATTAATGAATTACTTAGGGATTTGCTTTTATTTGAGTATTTATTTTCATTTATTAAAAGAAAAGCCAATATGTTAAAAATTGTATACAACAAGAACAACTTGCCAAACTCATAATTAGAATTTAATCACTAAACAAGCAAATTTAGGACTATGGAACTATGAAATATGAAACTATAGAATATGAAACAATGGGTGGAGTGATACACACAGCAACTGAAACAAACAAATGAACATAAATATACATGCAATAAGAGACATAATAATCTATTTGCTGTGTGAGGGAATTTAGTGAAGTTAATTTGACTTTAAACATGAACAACAAAAAAGGAGTGAATTAAGGAATATATTATAGAGTTAAAACAGTCAAGGGCAAATGCAAGTGCAGATCTTCAAGTGCAAAAATGATTTAAGAAAACAATTAAAGTAATTATTGCAACACAAGCATCACACCAAAAATTAATCAAGCTCACAGAAATGAAAAGAACCATTATAACAATAAATGACAACAGAATGAATAAGAACCAAAATGCATTAAAACAATCAGCCTAAAATACAGTGGAAGGAAATAAATATTCGTACACTTGAAAAATCGTATTTTAATGTATGTAAGTACACAAACTTAACAGGAAAAGTGATTTAAATTACTGTATGTATAGAGACGCATACCGGTAGTATTCAAAAATACTATCAAAAGAAATTAAATCTCAATGCAACAAAAAACAATGCAACATGTTCACTTTTCGGGTGAAAAAAGTATTCGTACAAAACAATAAATCCGCATTATTTTAATTTAATACTAATTTAATAATTTAATTTAATTTTTAATTGACCAATGATTTGCAGATGCTGACTGGTATTTTATACCATTCTTCTTGGCACACCACCTTAAGATTCTCAATGTTTGTTGGGGACCTTTTCTTAATTTGAATCTCCAAATACCGCCACAAATTTTCAATCGGATTTAAGTCTGGTGATTGGCTTGGCCATTCCATAACGTGTACATTTCTATCAGTAAACCATTTCTTTGTGGATCTTGCAGTATGCTTAGGATCGTTATCCTGCTGGAAAATCCTATCACCAGGTAGCTCTAGTTTCTCAACAGAAGTCGTCAAATTATTTTCCAGGATGCTCTGGTTGTTTGCAGCATTCATCCTACCATCTATAAGTGATATGCCAACACCTTTTGCGGAGAAACAGCCCCAGATCATGATGTTGCCACCACCAAGCTTTACAGTAGGCACAGTGTTCTTTGGAAGGTAGGCTTCACCGTCTTTCCACCACACATGGTGACGATAATTTCGACCGAAAAGCAATGTTTCTAGTACATTCTGGAATGTTCTGGTGTGAAATATTAGTCAAAAGTTGTTTTGTACGAATACTTTTTTGACCCAAAGAAGTTAACATGTTGCATTAATTTTTTTTGCATTGAGATTTAATTCCTATTGATGCTATTTTTGAATACAATGCACCTCTATACATAATATAAATCACTTCTCCTGTTCAGTTTGTGTACTTACATACATTAAAATACGATTTTTCAAGTGTACGAATATTTATTTCCCCCCACTGTATGTACATTAAACATAATTGATAGTTAAATAATTGATAATTAAAGTGCAGACTAAACAGCCAACTCACCAACTGGTGATGGCAGTGCGAGTTTCAGGATTTCTGCCAACTCAAGACATTGAGACAAGTTTATTTGGCATGCATTAAATAAGAGTTTATGAGGTCATTCAATACCTGAAAAGAGACAGAAAAACATAGGGCAACATTAGACACAAATGCATGAAATATTATTAGCATAACAAGATAAGCATGAAAGACGATAAATAATAACAATGTTTGTAATAAATTCAAACAATAAATAAATGAAATAGAAAATACAATATAATTGTGAGCTGAAACACATGAGCTTGGTCTGCCCTAAGATTACCCCCAGTAACAATGCCATTTGTCATGGTGCTACTAAACATGCATTTGAATTCTAAAATAAGCATTTGAAAAGGCTAAATGTATTAATGAAAATTGGCAAACTTTTAAAAAAATATCATTGCTCTGATAAAGCTGCAGTATATTATGGCTAGATGAGTTTCTTTAAAACTTACATGTAGAATTCAACAAACTTTCAACTGTTTGACCATGGCTGCCATTTATTCTAAATTTGTCTAGGCAATCTGTAATACTACATACGTACGTATATCTTAGAATCAGTTATATTTTCTATTGCTGTGGTAGTAGTGTGAACTTTTCCATTGCCTTCCACTTGTGAGTAAAATCAGCCTCCTAATTTCATATGCATCATATGTGACCTGTGCCATTTTTCTCTTAATTCACATAAAGCTTGGTATAATTTTATCTGCAGTTTCACTGATGGTGACCACAGTCAGTATGCAGATGACCCAGATGATGATGAGGAACTTGACTCTTCTAATGGTGAAGACGAGAATACTGATGATGATGATGAAGATGATGAAAGCATGGCAATAAATGGTTCTGATGTTTCATGCTCTGATGACAGTGAAGCAATGGCTGAAGCTGCAAGACTTAAGTCTAGAAAAAAGAAATTACTCAAGAGAAGAAATAAAAGTTCAGAAATTGATAATAACAGTGAAGATGAAAGTGAACCAGATAGTGACAGTGGCGTAGTGGATGATGAAGAAGAAGAAGACATAACTGCTGTGAAGGCTGAAAATGTATCGGAAGAACAGAGAAAAGCCAGTGCTGTTTCTAAACAATTTGGTAAGCTCTTTATTCTGTATTTTTATTGCTGTTATATCTATAGTACCTATGCCAGCATTCCAGGGTTTGAAATACCTACTTTATCAATAATGGATATTTTATGCTGTTCTATTTTTTGATTATACAAAGCAATATATTGTTTGTAACATATTGTTTTGTTTTGATTATAATAACAATATATGTGTTTGTAAACTAACTTCATAATATGAAATTACTTTGCCATGAAATCATGTGCACACATAAGCAGTTTGCTGCTCAAAGCTGCAGTAAGTGTAATGACCTCCAAATTTGAACAGGTCACTTCAGAGTGTTTGACTCCAAACTATACATAAACTCTTTGAAATGTTTGAGAGTGAGAAATTAAATATTTTTTATCTTCAACAGATTTATATGACAAGCTTTTTGAGAGCCGCATCCTGATGCAGAAGGTGGTGAGCAGCAGCCACCAGCTGCCGCAGCCTGACGTGTACGCTTCTTTTAACTCCATCACTGGCTACGAGGGAGAGCGATATCATAAGAACCTGCGTGCCGCTATAGAAGCTTCCCAGAAGCTTATGGACAGTCTGCTCAGACTTCAAGTAGGTTACCAGAAACATGAATAAACTTTGAGATATTAACTTGTGTAATAAGATTTCGAGATACATGCAGGATGCTGGACAATATTAACTTTTTTTGTAATAGAAATTAATGCTGTTTTTAGTTCCAGTGAATAAACTATGAAATATTAACATGTGTACCTAATAAGATTTCGAGATACTTGCAAGATGTTGGACAAGATTGACTTATTTCTGTAAAGGAAACCAATGCTGTTTTTAGTTCCAATGCAAAGTTGATAAGTTTGAGAGCTAAAAAATGTCATGGAAGGCAGATTTTCGAAAGTTCATAAATTGACTATGTACCATCCTTTAATATATGGATCTGGCAGCAATTTATGAAAAGCTCCCATTCCTGTGCTATCTCTAAAATTCTACACAGTGATATTTGTCGGTAAATGGATATTTGTTGTAATTTCTGTTACCAAGCAGACATTACTTGTAATTCCAATACTAGGCAGATATCTGTTGTAATCTCTGTTGGCACGCAGATATCTGTTGTAATCTCTGTTGGCACGCAGATGCCGTATCTGTTGTAATCTTTGTTGACATGCAGATATCTGTTGTAATCTCTGTTGGCACGCAGATATCCACTGTAATCTCTGTTTTCACGCAGATATCACTAGTAATCTCTATTGGTAAATGATATCTACTGTATATGTGTTTGGTATTCTCCAGGAGTCGCTACTGCTCGCCACGCCCGACACCAGCACGGTTCTCACTGATGGCTCCACAACCGCGCCCGCGTCCAAAGCTCTGGAGTGCGTGTCTTGTGCTCGCATTTAATGCTCCTTGCCGTGGCTTTATATTACAGAATTAATTTATATTACTGAGAAATAGTGAAAAAATTGAGGATTATCAGTCTCGTTGATTTTTTTGTGTTTGAATAACCTACAGCACAATCATTATAAATGATTTTGAATGAGATTTTAATTTTTTAGTCAAAATCCAACCTGTTTTTAGTCGCGGACAATTGAAGGAATCGATTGGCATTTGCTACTTTAGTGTCTCTGATTTTATTTACTTGCATTATTTTATAATTCTATATATTTTTGTATGTTTAAATTCTAATTTGACTTGCAGTGACGACGAAGAAATAACCAGCAGTGAAGATGAAGATAAAGATAAACAAGATAAGAAGAAGACCTGCGATGGCCCCAGCGTCACCAAGAGCACAATTGCTAGCAAAAGCCTGCTTGGTGAGAAGAGGAAGCGAGCTGACAAGGATATTTTAGAGGACGTTGAGGCTACTCTAGCCAAGCGCCACTGCAACTTGAGACCATACAGGAACAGAGTTGTTGCCTAGTAAGTCATAAGATTTTTATGATATATTGATATACTTTCTGAGATTATTTACACTCACCACTCGAATTCTAGGTGCACAGAGAGGATATTGCTGTATACCGACTGATGATCATATTATGTAGTACTTCTTCAGGCATATTACATCTTAACCATTGTAATTGTCAGTAAAATAAAGATTGTATTAACTTATTACACTGCTTAGTGCCCGTCTGTAACTTCATACTTGATGAATTTTTTTCATCATCCATCTTGGAAGACTGCGTAATTCTGCAGTTGCTCAAAAAATCTTTTTTTTTTTGCCCAATTCTCAACACCTTATAATCATTCTTGAGAGGCCCAACTACATTATTTCTGTGTTTGCCCAATTCCCAACATCTTACAATCATTCTTGAGATGCCCAACTACAATATTTCTGATTTGACAGTTGGGACGAGCGCACTAAGCTGCTGCAGGCGCACGGCAAGAGCAGCTCTCGTAAGGGAGGGAGTTTCGAAGCGTTTGAGGAGAACTTCAGCGTGATGGTGACGCGGCTTCTCAACGACAGAGACAAAGTGCTTAAACGCACGCAGCTGCGCAGTGCGAACCGCGGCAACTACGCTACACCTTTGGGGGGCGTCGAGCGCAAGCCTAGGGTCGAGGTGGGTGATGAGTGGGCTAGGAGAAGGTCCGTGATGAGAGGGCTAGGGTGGAGGTGTGTGATGAGTGGGCTGGAGTGGAGGTGGGCGCTGAGTGGTATACACATGAAAGGTGTCCACTGCCTAGATTATGATGAATTATTGTAGAGTGCTGCATTGCCAGCATGAGCGTGTCGTGAAAGTCCTGTCCTATGACTAAGAAATAGAATTAGCGTGTACAATTGTTCTTTGTCTTATGCGTCTTATTAATAATTACACCTCTGTTACTCGCGCGAATGACATCCATCATAGCAATGACAGAATAATACACATAGATACAAACATTACGACTGGGTAAATTAACGAACGACTTGACATGACCTCAAATTGTGCCTCCTCATTGTTATATAATTTTTATAATTTTATTCTAATTTTTTCTATATTGTGCAGATGGACCCCGAGCTGGACATCCCTAAAGTGGAGGAGAGCGGCGTGTTGTTCCAGCGCTACGACCCCGAGATCTACGACGACACGGACTTCTATTCCTTCGCCCTCGAGCAGGTCATCAAGATGAAGATGTTGCGTGGCACTTCATCCCTCACCACGGCTCAGTTCCTCGACTTCACCGATAAACTTCGCAAGAAGAACAAGAAAATCGTTGATACCAAGCGGTCCAAGGGCAGGAAACTCAAGTATGACGTGAGTGCAAGCGGGGCCCGGGGGTAAATATTTAATAAGTTCAGTATATGAACAACGTTAGAGATTTTCTTTGTAAATTTTGATGTGAATGGAAAATTTAAGGCTTATTTGCACAGCATCCATGCAAATATTTACGTGTTGCGAGGTGAAACTAGACTCTAGAGTGATGGTGCTGTGATACAGCCAATATCCTGTACAGAATATTCCTGAATCTTTCAGTTGACCATTTTCTCATGGTAGGTCTTTTGATCAGCATCATACCCAGTGTTTTATATCTACAGTTCTCTTGCAAATACTTATTTAATAGAATTGTCGTGCAAAGTTTTGTAAGGGAATCATTAGGGCTCCATAGCTTAGACTTCAGATGCAGTCTATCTGATATGCCATTGGGTTTTTGTGTTTAGCGGGGTTTCTTATATGGGTATCTTTCTTTCTTTATATGTTTTTTTTATCTTAAATGGGTTTCATTAAAGAAAGCCATATCAAGGAACACTTAATTAACACGATCCTATAGAACGTAAAAGTTTTAATTTAGTAAAATTGTGTCAGTGTTGAAGAATAGGGTAAGCTGGGCCTATTATTCGCACCGATTCTATTAGAGTTCTTGCTTTGTTTTTTGGAGATCTAAAAAGTTATAGGCACTTCTAGTCAAAACAAATAGTTCTGCATTGCTATGATTGCTTTATCTAGGCTGTTTTTGTTTATTCTCGGAGCGTTAACGATGCCTGCAGGGAGTGTAGGTTTATATAAATGTTTTATTTCAACAACTTAAGCACTATATCCGTAGTCTGAAGAATAAGAGGACTCTAAGTAAAAGTTTGGATCATATTAAACGTGCAACAACTCATCATAGTAATAATTCAAGCTCAAGAGATAAGTTTAAAGCTAAGATATGACATCAAATACAACAGCCAACGTAAACTGATGCAGCGAGCAGCACGAGAATAGCACTTGATATTTGAAGCCCAGCATTAATGACACTTGAGGTTATTAAAGCGAGTCATTATTCAGGTCATCATTATTGTTTCATTGCCGAGCAGTAATGACATTTTAGGTCATTAAGACGAGTTATTATTCAGGTCATAATTATTGTTTCATTACCAAGCATTAACGACACCAGGTAATTAAAGCCGGTCATTAGTCAGGTCATCATTATTGTCTCATTACCGAACGGTAATGACATTTCAGGGCATTAACGTGAATCTTCATTAAGGTTATTATTACTATTTGAGGTAATGAAAACATTGAACTGTGGTGTTGTGTTGTGCAGGTTCACAGCGCCCTGCTGCAGTTCCTGGCCCCACGCGGCGCCCCAGAGATGGAGGACGACGCTATCGACATCGTTGTTGCTTCTCTCTTTGGGGGGCAGAAAAATAACGCTGCCTTTGGGGGGCAGAAAAATAACGCTGCTAAACCACAGCCCAGCAGCGCTGCGAGTAATACACGTGAACGCGATTAGTGTGGCTTTTGTTACCCAAATGTGTTAGGTTTGGGCCCGAGGGCCGTTGCGTTAATATGCAGTTTTCAGCTTACTTGTCCCGAGGATATTAATCAAAATCGCAATGCTTGCTCCTCAGTAGACAATTTCCAAGCAGTTCCTTCACATATCGTTCTATTTTAGCTACGCTGCTCGTTTCTTCATTCCAGAATCATTGTGGGACTATATATTATATTAAAACCATCACAATGTGTAGAATCAATTCCTGCGCAGTATATAGATTATAGAACCATTACATTAAAAGCGTTATATTATCTAGAATAAATGTATCTGCAGTGTATAGAACCGTTATATATTTTATTACGTCAGCCGCAGGGGTAAGATCTTGGCAATGCAGTCAATGCCTCCTTCAGAACCGCTTTGTCTCAACGCCTCAAGTGAAGTTAACTTCAATACAAAAAAATTTTACTCCAAGTTTACTCAATTGGGCTGGCCTCCATGGACGCGCGGTTTATTTCATTGGCATTATTTATGTTCTTGTGGAGCAAGCCTTATTTTGAATTACCTGTAGTATAAGACATCATTTTGAATGCTTGTCATGGCATCAGAAGGAAGGGAAGTCTTTTTTATTTTGTATTGTACGCGATTGTGTTGAAGGTATTGGCAACGCTGCCTGATCTTACATGGGTGATCACAAGCCCTCGGTCCCTAGTGAGTGCTTTACGCACGGCAATTTTCTCTGTGTTTACTTTGAATTTAAAAGCAAATAAAATAGCCGATATTTATAATACGTTTTCTTTTATAAAGAAATGGTGAATATATTGTGGCGATTTACTTTGCTTTTAAAATATTAGTAATATGCGATGCAAGCAGTCGAGTGATCATTATATTTTTCAGTGTTTTTAGCGCATTTTTTCATTTATGGATAAAAAGGCGCTATTGTGCTCGTCTGTCCGTCCGTCTGTCTGTCCGTCCGTCTGTCCGTAACTTCACGTTTTCGTCCACGAGAAAATACGCTCTCTGTCACTCACAGCAGTGAGTACAGAGTTATTTTTTTAAACTTGCTTTAGGTGAGCAATAAAACAGCTTCCTTTAACTCCTAGGTTCATCTAGGAAATGACGGCCGTTCTTGGTACTTTCTTATTCATGTCCGTTATTCTTTTACCTGATTTCTAGACTTTGTTGTTTTTTCCGTTTTAATGTTGCGTTCATTGAGATTTTAGGACGCAGAATACCTTGACTCGCAACATGCTAGATGCGATGCATACACTCTCTACGTTCTTTCCAGTCTTGAAGGCATTCAATTCGATTGTTATAATAGTAACTTTATCCTGATCAATGAAAAATCCTGATGTGAAACTTACTTGAACATTACGATTGGGTGTCGAGTAGAGCTGCGCTGTGCAGCCGGGTTGACTGGCTGTGCCCATGCGTATCTCAATGAGCCGTTACTGGAACGGCGCCTTTATAATGCGTCATTTTCCAGTATTTATTAAATAGTCTATTCCTTTTATTATATTTTTTGTTATTCTTTATCTACGGTTTCCTAGTTCGAATGAATTTGTTAGGTCTCCACACGCTGTTTTATTCATCGCAAATACATTCACAATCCCATCGAAAAAAGGATCATGCATGAGGAAGTTGTTAACCCGCAAATGGAGTCCGTAGACCCTAATGATGCTGAGGATGTTGCCCAGGATGGCGGACTGTATCCTTATTGTTGCGACTGCTCCGTCCTCGAGCCCGCAGGCAGCGGCGTAAACGACTTCTGCCGTGAGTATTGCCGAATACCTCGGCGATAAATCCTTGTATATCATAGCATGAAATGTAATAAATTGTATGTGTATTAGCTTATAAGTTTAGTAGCAATTGCCTTGTGGATGCAAGTGTTGATCCGATTTTTACGTTTGTAGCTTGTTCAATCCGTCTTTTTTCATGCGTTCATTTTGGAATGTACTCGCTATTGTTTCTGGCAATCGGTCCCAGGATAGAAACACCTTGGGGATTCTTCGTTAATGTTATAAACACGAAAAACAGTCTAATGTCACAAAAACAACCAAGTTAAAACGTTTTTTTTTACCAAATTCAACATTGATGTTGTCAGGTAATTGTCTGCTGAAGGAGATGTCCTCGGTGATGCAGCCTCCAGGCCTCGCCAGCGTCGTCGTGGAGGAGCAAAGCGTCACCACTGGTTGCGACTCGGAGCGATATACACTTGTAAAGTGGAGCTACTTCTTGTTATATACTATAATATTTTTCCTTTACCCAGTCTTGCTCACAGTTGTTTCCATTCCAGCCTTTTTACTCATTGAATTCTCAGCTGCTTTATTATTGGCTATATTTTTTTACTATGTTGGCTCTGATCCCATCGAAAATATTTTCTTACAGCGTAAGCCATCTGAGATAACTGGCGACTAATTTTTAGGGATTTTTTAAAGGTGTTTAATATTAATTGTGCACAACTTCGCCGATTAAAAATATTTGGCTGCTAGTCGACGTCTTGCTTAAGGTGTTGCTTCCTCTACTTACTTTTGGATGGCAGGGGCCATATTTTCAAAACTGGCTAAGTGAACGTAAGTACTTACGCTCTATTTTCTTGTCTATGATTGGTGGATTTTGCTTAAAAGACCGTCAATGATTGGCTGATGAACTTACGATCTCTTAACTTTTTTGAAAGTATAGGCCCTAATCTGTGGCGCCACCGTCTCGTCCATTGGACTCTACAGGATTATCTTTATGATCTGCGAACAATTGTTTAGGGACTAGTTGAAATGGCAAGATAATGAGAACTGCGCTGTGGTATTCATTTGTACGTTGCTTTGCTGTTTGTATTACTGCTGTGTGAGATAACTTCACGAAGTACATACACTGCCGTACAGAAAATTAAATTTAATTAATTATAATAAATTAATTATATCGCTAGCCACCACGTAGAGGCGTATTTTTAGAATTGCTTTTCTTGTGAAGCCTTACAACCGCCAACTGTTTTATACTTTTGATTCAGCGTCTGAACCTATAGGAATGATTTTTGAACCGGAATATTAACTTACAAGAATGATTTTACCATCTCCCGATGGACCTACTCGCGTATACCATTTTATATTAAAAATGTTTTACTCCATACACTGCAGATTAGGCCGACATAATAAATAATTCCTCTCGCCCTAGTGACCTAAGCCAGTTCCGTAGAACTCTTTCCATTGAAGGAATATCACCTAATCGGAGTTAATTTCTCGGCAGGCCTCTTTTTCAATTTTACTTTCAATTTAAGTTTCAATTTAATAATTTAGGTTAGTTAGCTAGTTGTTTATGACACTATTTTTAATCGTTAAGTCAACGTTGTTTTTCTCTGCCCACCACATGCTTTGTTTGCTGTTTGCTTTCAATGAACTGTTGCTCCTCGTTTCATTGCACTCTTTTAACACGGTAATGTTGAACTTTTGTTTGGAGATTAACATCTCGGGTACTAAACTTAATGCTTCAATTGTAGTGGCAAATTTTAACACTGAGTTTTAGTTTTAGTTACGGTACTAGTATTAGTAGCCGGTGTTCTTATAAATATTTATATCTGTGTGCTTCAGGTGACTGTAATGAGCGTTTTCTTTGCTTTTGCATTCGTGCTGAACTTGTGATTTAAGCTTCATTAATAAAGAGCTTCATTAATAAAGAGCTTCATTAATATCATAGAGTGTATGACCTTTAATTTGATGCTTGATTAGCAACATGATTTTTCATTCAACACTCATCCGCTTTTCATTCACAAACCTGCCCCCTATCTGCTTATGCTATCTTGTTTTGTTTTATTGTCTATGATTCAAGAAAATGTCAGGGATTTTGCTGCAATATTCAGGTATGAATAGCACTGCTGAAGGAAATGGTCTAACTAATGCTTGATGTTATCGTTTACTTTGTGTTTGAAATAACGTGCCATTCATTCATTAACTGGAATAACGGCGCATTCATTCATCAACTGGAATAACCTTGCAATCGATTCGTCGATTGGAAAAACTTTCCCATCCAATCAGTTAGTTTAACTGTCTCGTGTCTCAACGATATCATCATTTGCTCTGCTTATTTAGATCATGAAACTTTCGTTTGTCTTCAATTGTAGTCAAAGAAAACGATCACATTCTCTAGACACGACTATCACGCACTGAAAATTTACACGTCGCCCACTCCATCTTAGTGATGATCTGAAACCCAATCCTCATGTAGTTTGCGTTTAGGTTTTCATGCGCTTTATGTTGGTTAAAGTGCGAGGCGTTGGTCAGTCGGTCGAGTAGAGCTGCGCTGTACGGCCGGGTTGCCTGATACGCGGAAAAGAAAATCGCGAACAATATTCTCGAGTATCATCATTTTGCATCAACCTATACGGTGCGTGCGTTGCAGTGAATTTAAAGCAGGCGAGTAGCAATCTCACTGAGCTGTATTAAAATTATCATTCAAGATGCGGCTCTAAATTCATTTGTTCAAAGCCAAATTTTTACCTGACCCTTACTAATTTATTTAAGTTATTGCTAACCTACTAGTTTAAAATTTTAAACTTATTGCATATTATTCAGCCTTCAATGGGCACAAGACGAGTGAAGAATATTTCGTATCATTACATAACATAACATAACATAGCATAGTGATGTCGGCTCTGAAGTGTAGGCCTGATGTGGCCTGTCGCCGATTCTTTTCCATTTCGTGCCTTGTTCATAGATCTAAACTCGTGTCATTTGACCGGATCTTTTCATGACTGGCGATAGTTTGAAGAAGCTACTAGACTTCCTCCGGGTTCGATAAGGAGCTAGATTTTTGAAAGAATACTGTCAATGGGCCGGCCAGAACGGATGCTAATTCTTTGAGCAATCTGGGATGGAAGCCGTCTGGTCCACATGACTTGTTGGGATTTTGAGCTACCAGGCGCTTGAGAACCTCTTCTTCGTGTATTTCAAAACATTAAAAGTATTCAAAGTAAATTTAGTCACTGCAAGTAAGTCAGAGAAATCTGCTTGTAAATAATCTACTGTACTCTGAAGGTTCCTCACTAAGATGTGTGAATAAATACGCTGAGCGCTATGCAATATAAATGAATTCGCTATGAAGTTTAGGGAAACAGTGACGCTGGGTTCGCGTCTTGCGGAGTAAGTAAGGTGATGACGAAAGAAACTCCATGATCTTAAGTTTCCCTTGGCATTCCCTGCTAAATGAGACTCTCATCTCCTTCGTGTTAATAATTATGATAACTGTGGGAGTAAATGAGGTCAATATGAATAGATGAATAGTAAATGGTGTCAATATGAATTCTTTGTTGTCAAACGCATGTGATCGTCGTGAACGCATGCACAAAACAATACACATTCACTTCCTGCAAAACACACACTGACTGACGAAATTATCTGGCAGCTCAAGCCTACTTAATCGAATTTCCTGGAATTATGTGAATATTTAAAGTATATTTTTTTGTGCAGACGCGTTTGGTAATGCAGCTTCCGCAACCGGCTAGCGTCGTCGCGGCGGAACATAGCCCAGAGGATGTAAGGACGCGTCGTGAGATGCGTGGACACGCAACTAATGCTTGCAGCTACGAACGATTTAGTCCTGCAATGTGGTGCTTCTTGTTGCTACTTTATACAGCGATATTTCTTTACTTGGCCTGGCTGATAACTAACTTTGTCATCAGTGAATGCACTGATCGTTTATTTTTGATTATGTCGGGTGCTTCAGCTAGCGATGAATTTCTCTTATGGCTGTCTACGGCCTTTGATTATTCTTGCGGCAAAGTGCTAGGGATGTTTGAAATGTTCGCTACGGCGCCGATTGTCACTTTTAAGTTGCTCTTCGACGTCGTGTCTCGGGTGTTGCTATTCCCGCTGACTTTATTATGGCAAATCTGTATTGCCCTCATCTCGTTCTTGTTCTTCTCCGTACGCATCTACATCTTATTGGGCCTCTTATTGGCTGTCGGTGAGCCACAATTGAGTAACTATGTACTCCATTATATGGCATTTTACTGAAAATAATTTATTCCATCCCTGCAGATTAAGCCGACACAATAATTTCTCTCGCCCCCGTGTATGAAGCCAGTTCCATAGAACTCGTTCCAGTCAAGGAATCTTGCGTTCTCTTCGTTCTACAGGATATTATTTTTAATCGTAAGTCAACATTGTTTTTCTCTGTGCATCACTTTTTTGCGACTTGCATTTTATTAACGGTGGTTTTTTATTTTATTGCACTCTTTAACACGGCAACGTTCAACTTTTGCTTGCAAGTTGACATTTCGTGCACTAAACATTATGCTTCAATCGTTCTGCCTAATTTTCTGCCTGGGTTTTAGTAAGTTTATTTTTATGCAAGCTTTTTGAACTGTTTGTTTTCCAACCAACCGCTGACATTGGCTGTACTATTGCTGATGTATTTTGACTAATACAAATATGTGAGACTAGTGAACTGTCAGAAATCTTGACGAACACTAGCGTTGCTTAACCATCAGGTAGAGGATGGTAAACTGTCACAACTGATGAAGACCACAAGCGTAGTGTTCACCATCATAAGTTTCCCTAAATCCTTGGCTTAAGTAGTAAGATTGACGTACTAGGTACGTTGGTGCCCTAGATAATAAATTAGATCAAAAGACAAGTCCAGAACTTCCATGTACGGCAAGGGAAGAAAGATCACAGGACGCGTGTTAGCTGCCGCAGCATGGGCTGCATTTATGCTAATTTTGTTCTGTACCTGTAGCCAAGTTTATGGTGTTCTTACTAATATTTCTATCTGTGTGCTTCATTAATTTAAAAGCTGTATGACTTTGTTACCTTGCTTAGTAACATAATTTTTCATTCAACATTCATTCGCTTTTCATTCACTACCCTGCGTCTCGTCTGCTTATGTTTGCTTTTATCAAAGTTTTAATTGCTTTATCGTCTTTGTTTGGGAAAAAGTGTTGATATTCCTGCATTATTAAGGTAAGAATAGCATTGCAATTGGAGATGAGTGAGATTTACACTATGCAATGGGAGATTTACGCTGTGTTGGGAATAACCTTGCCATCCATTCATCGATTGGAATAGCCCTGCCCATCCATTCATCATTACATGTTTTGTAAAACACTTAGTTATTCGCTGTGATTTCGCAAACAAGATCAGTTGAACAGAAAGTCGATAAGAATTTTCTGCGTACCTTTTTCGTCGCGTTCATGAAATTCATTTCTCATCGTCCACCTAGGAGGTCTGAGACGCGTGCCTTTGTTCCTCTTTTGGTCTTTGGTCTTGTCCCATGCATGACATTTACCCCCACTTCTTCCTCCCAGAGCTCGAGGTGCCTGACTGCGGGTCTTCGTTCTTGCGTCGTGTTATCAAAATATTTCGTAGCTCTCCCAGCCAATCACTGACGGCTTTTCAAGTTATACCATCATTCACATGCGAGAAATTTACCGCTACATGTATCTGAGCAAGTTTTATTAGCGCGCTTCCACATATTAGCTTTACAACACGCAATCTTCTTTGTCTTTCGTGATTTCTTTGTCTTTTAGGCCTACACTCTGCCCCCATCCTTCGTCTCCTTGAGATGCTCACGCTGCTTGGTTCTCGTAAGCTGCAGGGCGCTGACCGTTTGATATCTCCTGCATTTGGTGATGGTGAATTTCGCTTCTATAGAATAGAATAAAATAGAAGTATCGGCGTTGAAGAAATAGGCCCATGGCCTGTTGCTGATTCTTGAATTTTTTGTGACTTGATTCACAAGGGATCCGGCCTTTGGAACCCGATCTTTCCATAACTGACGATTGATTAAGATAGCTGCTGGACTTATTGCCTGGTCCGTAATTTGCTAGGCATTTTAAGACTGAACATATGCTCCTGCATAGCTTCGTCTGGACTTATTGCCTGGTCCGTAATTTGCTAGGCATTTTAAGACTGAACATATGCTCCTGCATAGCTTCGTCTAGTCTGTTTTTGAAGATGTTCATACTCAAGGCTTCAACGATGCTATCAGGGAGGCTGACTCGAACGCTGTGGCAGTTGTAAACTATGTCAACACTATATTACTACTTGCTTATTATTACTACGAAAATCTGTTTCTTTGTAGACGTGAAGCATGCGATATTAGTTAAATATGGCGGATTTTCAGTGCTGAAGAACAACTTTTGTGGCCGTTAACGAAATGTGCGTTCTGCGGTGCTCAAGTCTACGCGTTGATGTTCATAATGACATCATTCATTTATCATTCGATACTAGTAATCGTCATGTTTTTAGTAATTAGTACAAGCATAACAAATGCGTGTAACTCATCTGCGATCATTTGCTTTGCTTATCCAGATCCCGAGTCTTTATTAGCCCTTATACAGACAAAGATGGCGACTTATAAACATATTACTTGGACGTGGCTATCAGGCACTGAAAATTTAGACGCCGCCCATCGTGATGATCTGAAACAATCCTCGTGTCGTTCGCGTTTAGTTTTTTTCACGCTTGAGTCCCGCGCTTCAGGTCGCAGTGCGACAGCGACACGTTGGTCAGTTGGTCGAGTAGAGCTGCGCTGTACGGTCGTGTTCACTGGCTGTGTCCAAGTCAATCAGAAAGTCACGAACTGTACGCTCGAGCTTCAATAATTTTGGGAAATTTGAGTTACTTCTTGGAAATACCTATAAAATTTCTTCGTACGAGCCTTACAAAACGTGGAATTTACGTGGCTATGAGTATATAACGGGTAAGTACTGTATCTAGTTTATCATCATTACCATTCATGGTGAAGCTTTAACCTCATTTTTTGCGAACCTAAACCTAAGTACGTTATTGTGAACGTGTGAAGTTAGAATGTTTTTATTCTGTCTTCAATGGGTACAAGTTGCACTGCCATAAAAAGCCAAGCTATTCGCAAGTCAACTTCATCCATCTGAGCTCGCTAACTTTATTAAACAAGACGAATTGTGGGATCTATCGGGGAGCGCACGAGCATGGATGAATGAAGTGTGGGAAAATACGTTTATTTTTTAGTACAAACTAGAGGAATGTTTGTAGAATGTTGACAGGGATATACGCGTGATTCGCCGTAAAATGGTCAAGTGCCTTCATAGCTGCACCAGCATGTATGTAAAATAAGTTTTTTAATGTTAGTTTGTGGACGGCAACGACGTCTTGAGAGAAGCTATGCATCAATTTTTTTTTTCTTAAATTTTAAAGGGATTTCCTTGTTTTCTAAATTTTATTAGTATTAAGTTACATTGTTTGTAAACTTGAACTGTAAATGAATGCACGATTATTTTTTTCTCCATTTCAGATACGAAACTCATTAACTTATTTTGTTCCTGCATTAATTCAGCCAAACTAGAAGCAACTTGATTATGTATAGGTTTCTTTAACCAAAAAATTTATCTGGTAGTGCGCCATAGCTTCACGATCTGTTAGTAATTTCTAGTACTATTAGCATTACCAATTTTCTAAAGAACGATCTTTTTGACTGGTGTGTAACTAGTATTAAAAATAACGGCTCAGTGGTTTGAAGAACGTCGCACTTGTTGAGCACTACTTAAGAATTAATTAGCACTACATAAGAACTAGTGAGCACTACTTAGGAACTAGTTAGCACTACATAAGAACTAGTTAGCACTACATAAGAACCAGTGAGCACTACATAAGAACTAGTGAGCACTACATAAGAACTAGTGAGCACTAGCTGAGCGTCACTAGAGAAGTGCTA
>NW_025931204.1:0-395 GCF_000764305.2 Hyalella azteca
CATGAGCGACACCAGGTCGCTGGTGCTACCGTACGTGGCTAAGGTCCCCCAGGCCGTCTCCACTCCTCGCACCAGTTCCTCCGAGTACCTGAGCACCAGATTTTTATCATTTATCATGAGCGACACCAGGTCGCTGGTGCTACCGTACGTGGCTAAGGTCCCCCAGGCCGTCTCCACACCCCGCACCAGTTCCTCCGAGTACCTGAGCACCAGATTTTCATCATTTATCATGAGCGACACCAGGTCGCTGGTGCTACCGTACGTGGCTAAGGTCCCCCAGGCCGTCTCCACACCCCGCACCAGTTCCTCCGAGTACCTGAGCACCAGATTTTCATCATTTATCATGAGCGACACCAGGTCGCTGGTGCTACCGTACGTGGCTAAGGTCCCCCAGG
>NW_025931205.1:0-5044 GCF_000764305.2 Hyalella azteca
CATGTGTTTTTCATTTTCTCCGTTACTAATTGCATTTTCACTACAGTCTATTGTATTTTGATTACTGAGACCAAGACGATTCGTTTGCCACCATTTGCACAATAAAACTCGCAAAACTCGATGTGTTATGATGTTTTAAAGGGGTGGGGCTAACCTTTTGCGTCGGGCTGTATACTATACTATACTATACTATACTATACTATACTATACTATTGAGTGGCTCGCTACCTTCCTTGGCGCGGGGTCTAGAGAAGGAAATTTCAGTGATAGAAGGCTTGCAAAATAAAATGGGCATCTCAGTGAAAAGATGCGGTTTTTTCGTAGACAATGACCTTCCTTATTCAGGTTCATCCCCAGACGGTCTCGTGGATCATGACCATGTTGTTGAAATCAAGTGTCCAAGCTCTGCACGTTATTTCAAGACAGTAAAAGATGCTGTTATAATTGCTAAAAAATGCAACCACTTGACAGTCGTTGACGATCAAATAATTTTGAACAGAAGGCTGTCTTACTTCTTCCAATTTCAAGGTCAGATGGAAGTAACCGGACAAAGTAAATATTACTTCGTGACCTGGATGACAGAAGATATACGTATTACTGCTGTTAAATTTTGAACCGATGTTTTGGCTCAAGCGAATCTAAGTACAGCTTAAAAATTGTTTCTTAAACAAAATGTTACCTTGCATTATCAACGATGATGTTGAATGTTGAATAGATGTTGAATATTCGTTATACGGATCATTGTGTATTCAGTCGAGCGAGCCTCGACTATATGAAAACAAAGAGCCTCACAATATTTTCACCTAACCCCCTTCCCCCTCTCCAAAAACCCCTACTGTGGTTTCACAGCTTCCCCTTCTGTCTCCTTCCCCATGGAGACTGACACTTCGCTGTTGTTATGCCGGTGACAGCCAGTATCGCTGTCGTTATGAGTAAACTTTTGGTCTCTGTACACTCTGAATTACTGTCTCTGTAGTTTGATAGATCTTGATTAACAGTAAAAGTTGAAATTTCGTCGCCTTTCTGTAACCTTCCCTCGACGTGCCTATATCAAGAAAAAATAAGTAGTAGTCTAGTGACAATATGTCTTTCGTTCAGAAATTTGTACTCTATGAATTAAATATCATCGAAACGATTTAGGTATTGAATGTGATGCATTTATATGATGAAGATGAGCATATGACTGTGAAAACAGTCTATTTGGCTTGAAGTTTAAGCTCATATTACAGTGAGAGACACCAGCATATCATCGAAGAGGATGTGAGGTGTAAGGCTGCCCGCTGTTCCGTAGCGCCTTTTCCAAAGTTGTTTTATATTAATATAATTAGATCATTTATTTGTAAACATTTAAATAACATATGCTGTTCATTTGAGATAATGTTTATCAAAGCCTGCACTACCTTTTTGCACAAAAAATATCATAATTACGTCTTTTAACCGGACAAATAAAATGAATAAAATGGAAAAATAAGAAAGTTTATATTGACAGCACATCATCATAATTATTGTTTATTTCCATGAGGCCGCGCTGTAAATAGCAGAGAATTTGCTGGTAGTAGGAAAAGTTCACTGATGACATGTGCACTGTTATGAGGGTCTAGTGAAGTGCAGTGCGACGCAGGCCTGCGCTCGCATGACATTCCTGTGACACCACGCCGGCCAGACGTAAGTCCCTCACAAAATTTTCACCTAACCCCCTCCCCCCTCCAAAAACCCTTACTACGGTTTCACAGCTTCCTTGTCTGTCTCCTTCCTAGTCAGACCTTACGAGTCAGAAAGTCAGACCTTACAAGTCACGGCAGCAAACAAGGGCAAGCTCGCTCTGGAGTTCGGGAGGTTCTCAATACCCCCCTTAAATATTACAGAAGAGATAGAGGACTTACGGGAAAACACAAGTGTCGGCATGAAAGTATTTATTTAATATCAACTTTGGATACTGTTAGCATCATAAAAATCTTATTGCAAGAATATTCGAATGGATCGAATAATTACACAGAAAACATGTATTATTTATTTACCATGCGACTGATATATGCAAGTATTCATTTTCCGAGTATCATTACAGTAAAAAGTACATACAGACTAGATGTTTTAATGCCCCTCTGATGCACAGTAGCCCTAAATGAAATAAATTATTTTCAGTCAAATCATAGAGTAGGTATCATTAAAATCACGCTATCGGATTAAGGATAGCGAATATTTAGAGGAAGATCTGGAACATAACTCGATAGTTTCATGAATTATAGTGGAGTTAGCGAGACCAGAAAGAAAATCGTGACCACCAATTATGTCTCGACAATCATAGAGGCTTCACCTACCAAGGATTTCTCGGCTACCAATCAGGTCTCTACCATCGAAGAGGTCCATACCTGTCTGACAGGCAGGTCTCTGTTCAGGTGAGTCTACATCCAAGAGGTCTCTAGACTCAATTAAGTCTCTGTCTAGACTCTGAACTTAAACCAATGGGCCATTGAACCATATAAGGTTGACCCACGGCGATGACGATTTTTCGCTGATCTGCGCATCTATAGAGTGACGTCACTGTGGGCAAAAAATATAAATAGTGTAGATCAACACATTGTTTTTATGCCATCTTTGAAAACATTTTTAAAATTTACCTTATCAAAATGGCCCAAAATAATTATTTACTGTGTGCAAATAGTCTTATTTTACGAAAAAACTGGCGTTACAAATCAGTTTGACGTCACAATGCGATGCCACAACGACCAAGGTGACGTCACGGTAGAATAACAAATGACATCTTCCTGGCGCAGCTGCACGTGGGTCCACCTTGCATTAGTTCAACCATGCCAATGGGCCACGCTGCCCAGTTTACATTAAGGCAAAGCTTTCTGTGACGTTTTAGTATATTAACAGCAAAATAAATATAAATAAGTATCGTTACACTCTCTGCAGTTCCGTTATCATCACATGCTCAGGTGGGCGGTCAGTCAAGGTTAGAAGCTAACAGGATTCCTAGCAGACTAAGTAAGGACCGTCACTGCAGGTAATCCTTAGTCCTACTCCATCTACGACTTAGTTATTTATCTCTTAGGAAACCTTAAAGTTAGATGTTCTAAATCAGTTAAAAGGACAGCAGTATAAACTGTGTAAATTGAAAGATCTGTAAACGTTAAGTTTCTGGAAAAAACAGGAAGAATAATTTTTGTATCGAATCCTGCTAAACTTCAGACCAAGCCCAGCATTTGTCTAATAATTACCGCATGCGTGTGAGTTGTGACTAGTGACTACCTGCATCTCAGTGTTCCTCGGAACGTGCAAGGGGTAGGTGGTATGTTCGACACGCTCTCTGATCTTCTCTGACCCAACACTCACTGGCCTAGAAAATAAATCAGGTTTAACTGTGAAAGTGGCGTTTTTCTGACTTTAGATTGAGAATGCACGAATATAATATTAAAAATGACACTGGAAGAACAAACCTCGAAAGTTTAACTTTTATGAACGATTTAATGGCTGCCTTTGTGAACTGACAAAACTGAGAACTCTAGAAAAATTAAATAAAAAATTTTAAAAATTAATTTTTTTAATATTCGAAAATTAACTGAGAAATTCATTGTACATCCACATTGGAGACACTGGATTCTTTAGAAGTTTTGTCTTTAAAAAGTAATTTTTAAACGTATATTATTTCAATGTATAATCAAAACACAAAATAAATCGAAAAAATGGCCAGGAGATCTCTAGAGATTTTCTTCGCGAATCGAATGTTATTTCTCTCAATGCTGTAGCTTGAAAATCATAGGAGGAGATAGATTTTCAGATGGCGCATTTCGGAAATTTTAATTAATCAGCAGAGCCGAGTACGTAAAATTTATTGAAAAAAGATGAATATGGTGACGTCACAACGCCATAGGTGCATTACTTGATAAAAAATTACTTGATATGTAGCCCAAGCTTTTGCAGTGCCATTAATTAGTTGCATTTGGGGTAATACCAGCTTGCGTCTTTAGACTTATTCTTGCCCAGTTAAACGTGAATAATAAGCTATACAAGTGACTATTTTGGTATCTGTATATTCATAAAATGTTCATTTTTTATAAGATCTAAACGGCTTCACGTCAAAAACATTGCATGTTACATCCGTGATATTTGCTTTCTTGAACGCGCATCGTTTGTAGCTTTCAAGCAAGTGCCAACACTTTGCAATTAACGCGAATAATGATCAATAAATACAATTTCTTAAATGAAATTTTGTAAATATTATTATGCAATAGTCATTTTATAAGAGTTCAAAACAGCCTTACGCAAAAATTATTGCATGAACATCCATGGTAGTAGCTTTGTTAAACGCGTCTTGTTTGTAGCTTTCAAACGAGTGCAAACCCATTGCAATTAACGTGAGTAATGATCTATGAAAAGAGATTTAATTGGAAAAAAATTTATACATATGGGCCTGTACTTAAAAAAAGTTAAATGAGCGTAAGTTCATCAGCCAATCATTGACGGCCTTTCAAGTAAAATCCACCAATCATAGATAAGAAAATAGAGCGTAAGTACTTACGTTCACTTAGCGAGTTTTGAAAGTATGGCCCCTGATAACGTATCTTGTATACAGGGTGGTAATACAGAGTTGCGATACAGAGATACAAGCTACAGCGTCGACCATATAAGGTCGGAGAGCCGAACGACACGTTACATCGCGGAGCGCTTATCAACTACTGCGGGGGGCCTTACTTAAGGTTGCTAGCCCTTATATAGCCTTCTGGCTTCCGCCCACAACTAAGGTCTTGATCGCGTGATTTATCACGTGTCTTCCAGATGCTGACTCATGTCATCACTCTCTATCAGGTCAAGTGAATATTACGTCTCAATCACATACAATTAATGATTATAATGAGACGCCAGATTGACACCTGACAAAATTGCTTTACACAAAAACTAGAAAACGCACATACATGAGGCTTGCAGCGTTAGACGCGCCTTTTCAGCAGCTACAATATGAGCCAAAAAATCGGAGAAGCAAATATATTAGATTTTTACGTACATGCTCCCCTTAACGGAAAGATAATTATGTGTACATGAT
>NW_025931206.1:0-278 GCF_000764305.2 Hyalella azteca
ACACAAGCACCGCCACAGCGCCACACAGCAGGGCAGGCATGAAGCGCCCGCATGTAGGAGCGAGGTCAATCATGTTGCGCCGCCATCATGTGGGCCCACGCCATGTGGGCTCACGCCATGTGGGCCCACGTCATGTGGGCTCACGCCATGTGGGCTCATGCCATGTGGGCTCACGCCATGTGGGCTCATGCCATGTGGGCTCACGCCATGTGGGCTCATGCCATGTGGGCTCATGCCATGTGGGCTCATGCCATGTAGGCTCACGCCATGTGGGCTCA
>NW_025931207.1:0-536 GCF_000764305.2 Hyalella azteca
TTTTACTGACTTCACTGAACTGAACTTAAATTCGGTTATTCTCTGGCACGGATCATAAAAAATGCGAAAAGAGTTCCGAAAATGGCACAGTAAAAAGTTAAAAATTTAGAAATTTGGGACCACGAGCACGAGCGTCCTCTCTCGTCCACGGCTTAACGGAGACTTCCAATGCGTGTGTACCTAAAATTAAGCTTGGTAGAGCCAAAAAATCTCGGTGGATGATCAGTACAGTTTTAGCTAAGCTGAAAACAAAGAAGGAAGCATACCAGCGTTATTTACAGACTCATAGCGATGCTGACTATAACCTATATGCAAGAGCTCGAATTCAAGCTAAATAGAGCTGTCGCACCGCGGTAAAACCCCTCGAAAAAAGTATTGCTAAAAATGCAAAAAAGAACCCGAAAGCCTTCTTTTTGTACGCTAGCTCGAAGTGCAAGATGAAGGACTGTATTTCTGATTTGAAAGTAGATCAGCGAAAGATATCCTCTGATGAGGGCAAAGCCAACGTACTTAATCATTTTTTCAGTAGCGTATTT
>NW_025931207.1:1388-2027 GCF_000764305.2 Hyalella azteca
CTTATATTTGCCGTGCAGGGCGTGCAGGCTGAGGGGGGCGGGGAGTGCGATGTCCAGCACAGTTGTGGCCGTAGCCACGCACGCCACAGCAGTGACGGCAACTGCGCTGCTGATGCCGCAACGCAGCTCAGTGAGCTGACACCTGCGACAGAATTGTTGGTGGTGTCTTGAGAAGCTGAATAAGCACTAAATTTAGTTAATATTGAATAGAAGGCCGGGCAGTGGAGTTAGAATATTATATTAAAGAATTGAGTAGCGTGGTGCTTCCCCGCAAGTAGCGTGGTCCTCCCCAGCCTGATGCTTCCTAGCGTGATGCTTCCTAGCGTGGTGCATTCTACATGTTCATGCTTTGCTTCTGCACTATATATCCTGCCATGTATTCTGCTCTACATGTTCATGGTGGTGTCTTGAGAAGCTGAATAAGCACTAAATTTAGTTAATATTGAATAGAAGGCCGGGCAGTGGAGTTAGAATATTATATTAAAGAATTGAGTAGCGTGGTGCTTCCCCGCAAGTAGCGTGGTCCTCCCCAGCCTGATGCTTCCTAGCGTGATGCTTCCTAGCGTGGTGCATTCTACATGTTCATGCTTTGCTTCTGCACTATATATCCTGCCATGTATTCTGCTCTACATGTTCATG
>NW_025931208.1:0-4855 GCF_000764305.2 Hyalella azteca
ATAGAGTATACAATTTCTGCGATGTTATTCGGGCGAAGCTTAACATGAGAGACTTGCTCGCGGTAATTGCCTGCAATTATTAGGCGAAATTAGGTTGCCCCCAACGCGTCGCGGCGGCAGAGCAAATCTCACTGCTTATGAAGGGGAGAAGGGAAGGGTGCAGTAAGTCTTTTGCCTGCACTCAGAAAAGTAAATGGGTAATGTTGTTCAAAACAGGGACACACAATCTTAACCAAGTGATAAACCAGAGAGCGAGCGTGAAACATGTACAGAAAGACACACGAAAATCTTCTCGGCGAAACTTGGTCAAGATGCCCCACACTGCGGTGGAAACTGCAAAAAAATTTAGATAAGGTAGCACGCATTTCTTTGGGTGATGAGTGATGGATGGAACACGAGTGTTTAAAGTGATTCAAGTTAGTAAAATTATGCAGTTAATTCAGATGAACCAAGTTAAGCAAAAAACAGCTGAAGCTCAAATTTGGGGACCAGTTATGCGTTGGGAGAACATAAATGCAGGATCGTACGTGGTCCGCTTTTCCATTCACCCCGTATTTGTTTTAAGAGCAGCACCTGCACCTCACCTAGAACTACAACCTCCCAATGTGTCATACCTGTTCTGCCCTCCGCTCCATTTTAATCTCCAAATTTGTTTGGATCAACCGCCTATCTACAGAAAGAAGCATTTATTTTTATTACCGAATCGTAGCAGATTTATTTACGTCACTAGCCCAGCTAACGATTTCTAAAATTATTCAAGTGCGAGATTAGAACGTCAGTTCCTGCGCGTGGGTATATTTTGCATGTATGTTTTTTTGTCCCGCGGTATATGGGATGCGCCGAAGTTGAGTAGGTGCGGTATTCATCATCAGCTCCTCTGAAGTCAAACGAGCGTCGTTTGATGATAAGAGCTTATCCCGGGCGCATTATTATTTATAAAGCGAGGTTTCATTTAAATCATGAATGAAACATCTTCGTCCATTAAAATTTCAGGGCGCATACATGAAAATTCTCTTCCAAATAGATAAAGTCAAATGTTTTGATCCTAGTTTAAAAAGTATAAAGTTATCTACAGATTGATTTTAATGTACTTACAGCAAGTTTCTTCTCCCGCGTTTTCAATATGTACATATTTAACCACGATGCATGTTACGGGGAACATCGTGGACTTAAAACTGAGATCCGCAACTGAGATAGACATGGAATGCAGTCATGAAACTTCATCCAAAAGCGACTCCAACATCTCGCAATTCTGCAATTCCTTGTGTCGCCCTTCGTAAAATTCAAGCAATAGAAAGCCTCGTATCCTGTCGTTTGATTCGCTCACATTCGCTGCCTGATTCATGTCGGTTTGAGTAAACTCGTCAAGACAATATTCTGGGTGTTTGCTCAACTGTTTGTCAGCGTTTGTGTGGATGCAAGTCGAGTTATCACTGCATGCCAACTTGATGAAGTTTTAGTGTGGTAATCTTGCACTGCGCGCGAGAATCTCTAATCTCTGCCTCTCGACACTAACTGTCTTACTGAAATTGCAATATAATTCCTGCAACTGATTCCATGTGTCCATGTTACTGAAAGAACTCGATCGGTATTTATGCTTGAGAAATTTCATCTCGGTGCCCATCTCAAAGTCCCCTAAGGTAAAATCATGCATTTTTCCATGAATAGGCAAGTGAGGCATCAGTTGTTCGATAGGCCTGAAGATAGTATCAGTTTCTCGGAGACTATTCTAAGTGAATAGAATTTACTCTTCAAGAAGCATTCTTTATTTGAGTCAGCTTCCAAAAAAGTTATAGCGCACATTTGACCGGAGCTCTTATTTGAATTATTCACTGAAGAAAGTTGACTGTCTTTTCCAGAATATTCTTTCCATATGAAGAATATACTGTTTATGTCTAGAGTTTCCTGATCATATACGAAACTTAATCGTGACTTTTTTGCGCAAATTGAGTTAAATAATAATTATTAATTATAATTTTAAAATTGCCGAGAATGTTTTTTGTTTAAAGATCCTCTGTAAATATTCATCCTATTATTTTTTTAGAAGGAAGCTTCCGCGTCCGCAGATTTATTACCGCAAGACGTTCATTTGTGAACAAGTACTGCAAATTTCATATCATCTTAGGATGAATTCAACGAGTTAGAATAACCGGCCATGTTATCCTAAACTTTGGTTATAAACAATTCACTGGAGATTGAAACAAGGAGTAAAAAATTTCCAACTTATTCGCTTTTTGAGAAAACTCATCATCCCGTGAGAACTATTTGGTACTTACTTGACAGCTTGATCTTTGTTTCTATCTTAAATTGGTTGAAGATTCCATCGAGGATTATTAAAGGAAGTTTGAAAGTATTTGTATAAGGAAAGTAGGTAATCGGGTATATATCATTTTCAGCTGCAGAAACTACACGTCGGGCCGTAGTGAGAGAAAACGGTTCCCATTGCCATTTTCCATGTATTTATATTATTATATATGCTAATGTCGCGCACCAAGATGTCCATTTGGAATTCCCTTTTACCGTCGGAATATACATCATGTGTCACATGAGCCCTGCGCACGCAAACAGCGTAAGTCGCTCTCCATACCAGCCGGTGGCATTCAATTCCATTTCTGCTACTGCATGCATTGAAATAAAGTATTAAGTATTAGAATCAGATGCTCGTATGGAAAAAATTCTAAGATGGATTCTGCAAAACCTAGCTGGAAATTTGCCAGCCCCTATCAATGCACTGACTTTTTCATTGGTAATATTGCCAGTGAATATAATTTTGTGTGCTTGATTTCCCATCATGGGAAAAATGATAACTAAATTTCAATAATTTGCCTTCTCACCTTTGTACAACGCAGAAGCCAAACGTCATTATGTCTTTCTGCTACTTTGTCTTTACATTTGTTTGTCTAAGACTCTAAGTGACTGTTCCTACACTCAAATGTTAATGGTAGAAAGAGCTCAGATATTAATAACTTCAGTGGTGATGCGTGTAACAGGCGTTAACTTGCTTCGAAGGCAAGAATTTTCTGTTAACTAAATATTCCATGTTGTCACTTCCTTATCGTTTATTACTTAAAGAAAGTTTCGCACAAATATTTTAGGACTTCGTTCTCGTGCTGTAGTTGATTTCAGGCTCCGCCTTTTCCATTTCGTCAAAGTTTAGCCGTAGAATTAAATTTTTTGTCTCAGTTTGGAGCTGGTGAAGACGTGATAAGACTTTTAGAACAGAAGTACCAATATCCTCCATGAAAACAGAAAGAATTATCGGTAATATTTCAAGAGCCTGAAACGTTCACTAAAAAATCTAATTCACGCTTTAAATGCCGTGCACTGTGACCTGTCAATGATTTTCAACAACGAATTTGACGGCATTTCCATGAAGTTGCAGCGGTTTTCAAACTTGAATGAATGTTTAAATACTAAAAGTTGCTAATTATACCCATTTGAATAATTGAAAATACAGACAGAAGATTAAACAGTGTTGCAAGTGTCACTGTTATTTCGCGACGAGAAGCATTTCATGACGGGATAAATCTTTGTGGAGATGATATTTGAAAATTAAGCATTCAAAAATAGCAGAGCATTGAGGTTTTTTATATATCTACGTGAACATAAAATTAAATTTGGTTGATAAAATTATTTCGAATACAGGACATTGATATCGAGAAAAGCGACAATTATCGAAAATATTTCATGAATTTCGAAATAATTTTTGGCATCTTTATCAATGAACCGGAAACGTGTTAAAAGTGAAGCAATTAAACTAGACGAAAATTAGTGCTAACTCATTTCATCTGTAAATCAAGTACGGTACCTTGAATTTAATATCAAGAAAACAAAAAATTTTGGCCGTATTTGTTTCTTAATTGGATTCCTGTTCCCGAATTCTGCTTGCAGCTAGCGTAGGTATGATTCTCCTTTAAATCTTCGAGATAATCATAGCCTTAACTCGGATATTTATGAAATGGTCGTGATGTGAAAATGCGAAATGTCCTACGGGATATATGAAGTCCTTCACTTACGATATTTCTTTAGGTTTGTTCGTGGACATCTCCTTGCCCAAAATAGTTTACTCCTTCAATATAATCATGGAAAAATATTGGGTATAAACTAAGTGATGCATGTTGTACTTCACAAAGTTATTGCTCGTTATATAATATTATTAGAAGCTGTTCTATAGAAAGATATCAAAGTATCGTTCCAACTGGCACAAACTAGTGCTGACAGAGGTGGGCAGTAGCGCGCTACATGTAGCGGCCGCTACATTTTCAGTAGCGGTAGCGGCTCTACATTTAAGGCAATGTAGCGGTAGCGGTAGCGCCCGCTACATATTAAGTAGCGATACGAGGTTTTGCCGCTACAGCGCTACCGCTACATTTATAGATAAAGCCTTTAGATTTTACTTAAAGGGACCGGCTACCCTCAAACAAAACTTTTTTGTTTACAGACGGATCGTTTTGAAACTTGGTACACATATGTAAAACAGAAATCTAAGACCTTTTTGTTCATGTAAATTTAAAAAATAAAAGAAAACGTGGAATTAATAGAAAACGGCATTACGGCAAATAAGGGGTACTCTAAAAAAGTTTATAACTTTTGCAAATCACATGCTACAATGTCGAGACACATATCATCCGATTTGTAACAACAATATCTAGCGACTGTAAAGCCCCGATTTTTCATTTTCCTCATCGTTTTTTCGCGTTCTTCCCATTTTTTCACATTTTTCCCCCCCCCCCCCACCTTCCTCCCTCTCCCATATATAGGTCAAACCATGCACATGTTAAAAAAAAGGCTTCTAGAGTCGCTAGGTATTGTTTTTACAAATCGAATGGTATGTCTCTCATTACCGTAGCTTAAA
>NW_025931209.1:0-349 GCF_000764305.2 Hyalella azteca
GTGTCAAACAAGGAACTCCTGTGGGCAGGGTTGTGAAGGAATTAGGGGGTCGTGATATGAAAGGTTGGAATCAGCAGCATTCCTTACATGAGGCATACAGACAGAACAAAAATACCTAGGAAAACTGCTGAGAATGCTGCTGGCTTCCAGGGACTGCAAAAATGCCAGTCTGAGGGGGAGATATGAATTGATCTAGGTTAGTTCCAACATATGTTAGTGTTAATTTGTCTTGGATTAGGAGCCAAGCCAAAACAAGCCAGGTGTGATCGGACACCAGCATGACCCGTACGTAGGCGAGCTACAGCTGTCTCAATTGCCCGATTTGGGTGTGAGGCCCACGGCCATGTGC
>NW_025931210.1:0-9716 GCF_000764305.2 Hyalella azteca
GTGATAGGATATGTAAATGTATATAATAAAATTGACTGGAAGTGGAAAGTTCCTGGACTTTCCAAGCTTTCAGGTCCTGCTTTCCAATATGCTATTTGTACTGGTTAATTTAATATCCCTCTAGAATTCCACACTGGTCAGGCATAATGTTAGTTATTGTTAGGTAGGTAAGCCTGGTAAGTGGTAAGGTAGCTAGCTACTATAGGTAGTGAGTTAAAATTATAAAACCAAAGATAACCGACCCCTAAACTTAATAATTTATTAAACTAACTTCGTTTCATATGAAAATGACGCATGACCGCCACCATTATTAGACCACCACGCCGTTCACGCGTCACGACTTGCAACGGTTGCGAATCCCACTATGGCCCCGCTGTACTATATAACCAGCCATATTAGCTACCGTGCAGAATAATAGATAATTTTCGTTGATCCAACTCACAATGATGAAATAACCTTACCAGGTCATATAAACTATATTGTAATTACCTTACAAGGTTATTTAAACTCTCACTTCTTATGCACTAAAAAAAAACATATTAGCTGGATTCCATATAGACATCCTATTTACTTACAAGACATTACATGTTCGATATGTGGCTTTTTCTTCGAGTGAAGCAAAGAGATAAGTTATTTATTTTATAACGGGGTATGAGATGGGAGTTTATATGTTTCTGGAGCCTTGGTTCATAGTCATTTCGCTACATTTACCTCATTGATTAATTTCATCTTCTTTTCTACCTCTTTCAGATGAATTGTAATACGGTATATAAATAAAATATTTATATTTTAGTTTATTGATAATTGAAAATCTTTGTCGGTTGAATGCAAATGAATGATTTACTGCAATCACCCCAAAACATCGATATTACGTATCTTTGTGAGGCCTAGTCTGTACTTGTACCGACGCTTAAAAACAGGAATTGAATATGAGGGATCAATTCGAATTTTATTTACAGGGATTGGGACTGTCCGCACTCAAACGTCTCGGAGGCTTCTGCCCGGGGCCTTCTGTTCAGGGCTTGATTTGCAGCACCTGGGTAGCATGCCAGCTCGGCACAGTAGGCCAAGCCAACTCTTGCTATGCTCTAAGGCGACTATAAAGTCGGAAAGCAGATTCTGACTAGTCGCTGATCGCGGTCAGGTGGCCAAACCAACCCTGAATAACTCAAACGCGAGCATAGCGACTTTGGGGCGGAGGCTGAAGCATACCTTGAATTTTCTTAGGGTAAATCCTCTTAGTCAAATGATGTGAGGAATTTCAAGTGCATTATTCAATCGCCATTCAAATGTAAAGAAAACCTTTTATTCTTAGAAGCCTCACTCGAAATTCGACGCATTATTGAGGATGCGGCCAAAAGCCGACTGTGCCCGAAGTCTCCGTCCCCCGAGGTTTACATGCCGGAGGTCGACGGCCGTTCGATGTCCTGAGCAAATTTGCATGGGTTGCGTCGCAGGCGCAGACTGGTACGTTGCTTATACATAAGCACTTTAAGTAGTTGCATCGCAGGCGCAGACTGGTACGTTGTTTACATAAGCAGCTGCTTGGCTGGTGAAGAATGGTACGTTGTTTACATAGGCAGCTGCGTGGCTGGTGAAGAATGGTACGTTGTTTACATAAGCAGCTGTGTTGCACGTGACGACTGGTACGTTATTCACATAAGCAGCTGCGTGGCAGATGCAGACAGGTACGTTGTTTACAAAGTAGCTGCGTCGCCAGCGCAGACTTGTACGCTGTTTACCTTTGCAGCTGCGTCGCCGGTGCAGACTTTGGTACGTTATTTGCATCAGCAGTCGAGTTGCAGGCACAAAACCTTACATGGCTGCTTCTGTTACTCTGCGAATTCCGGAATTGTGTCTTTCCCAATTTGAGGAGCATCCAGTTCTCGTTCGGTGAGAATTTGTGCGGTCCGACACTTGCTGAAAATTGTTCGCGAATTTCCGAGCCGTCGCAAATTGAAAAGAACGCACTTTTTTATTCAAATGTTCATTTTGTTTGACCAATTTTTTATTTAGTAATGTGTAAGGGTGGAATCACTCTAACTATGCTTATCTAATTTAATGCTACCTTTTTTCTCAGGGATGCTGCTGCGTACATTACTTATATAGCTATCATAATGGTGCTAAAAAGTTGGCTTCCAGTAAAGGGAACGGATCATGGATAAAATGAAATACATATATTAAACGAAATTCTCATTGCGCTGAAATTACAATGGAAACTAACGTATAGCGTAAGCTGGTTGAACTTACTGCTTATATATGAACAAGAAATATAGTTCGGTCGGGCCAAACCCTTAATGATGCCTTCGCTTGGTCGACTGACAGTCTGATACTGTCAGAAGTGTCAGGCCATACGATGGTTAAAAGTTTCTTAAGGGACGAGAGAGCGAATAAGAAGCCAGCGGGGTAGTGCAGTGCTAGTGCCAGACACGCTGGGACTAGTTTTGATCCAACATTTGTCACCAGGTAGCAGCCTTCTGCCACGCTGGTCGCAGAATGGTGAGATAACATTCAACCGGATGGCGAAGTCAAGCGCAACCGAAGTACTGCGCAGGAAGCGGCTCCATCGTTGAGGCAGGTTCTGTAGGACCTTTATCTCGCAGCCGCACCGTTCGTGGTAGTAAAAAGAAGCGATACGATTATACAAGACCTTGTTAAGGAATTGGTGGGGACAGCAGGTCCGGTTGTTGATCAGGAGGCTTGTCTTCACAGACCGCCACGCGGTGGCCATGTCCAGCCACGCCCGTTGAGTAAGGCGACTCAAACGAGTGAAAGTTAATGAAGGTGAACGTCTTCAGTTTCGAGTTAAGGCGTTGTGGAGAAAAAATGCAAGATCGACGCATTTTGCTGGAAGGCGGACCTCTGTAATGCCAAATATTTTTGGCATGAATTTGTAAGAAAAACAATTATTAAGAAATTTATTTATTATAATTGATATTATTTTACGAATCGAATTATCATTTAAGTGCTTACTGAAACATTGCGTAATTCCTCCTCCTAATAACGTAACGAGTCTACGGCCGAAATATTGTGCGTGAAATAACTAACGTTATTGTGATACCAATAAGCGACAACAGTCCATCAACAAAAGCTAGTCTGTGAAATAAAAAATCTATTTCCAACTAATTTTCTGGCTGAAGATGACTAGATAAAATAATACTAAGTTACATATGACAAGTCTGCTGGACTTCAAGTAAGGTCGCAGCGTTGTCTTCTGTCACACGTGGTCTGCCAAGAAGACTGCCCCAGACAGTATGAGTGGTTGTCATAAAAGCATCATGCCTTTATAGTTATTGTTGATATTGCCCATCTATAAGCCTTGCTAGTGTTGTCATCAAAGTAAGTGCATTCAGGCACAGCATTAGCATGCAGGCGTCAAGTTACATGAACTCTCTAGTCATCTCGACGGCAATAAATGCTTGAACGCGTGAACATTTTATTACCTAAATCGCACAGAAAGTAGACACACTTTGAAAATGAACATTTTCATTTTCTTTATCGTGCTATTTCGTTCACGAGATGTATTAATGCATTCTCAAATAAAAATTAAGGATGTCGCATCAATGATTATAGGTGGCGTAAAGGTGGGAGGCCACATTTGCCAAAAATCGACAATAAAATGCTAAAAAATCAAAAGAGGGAAGAGTACAGGTGACGGTGATCGATGTATAATCGATGATTTGTAGGGTCTGATTCATCGATGGAGCATCACAGGCAAATCTTTTGCAAACCAACAACACTTTGAGCAGTGCACGAAGGAATTTCCACCGTGATTTATCCAACGTAGAATGGCGTTATTGGGTTGCAGGTCATTAGAGGTCAAGACGTATCAATGACTTCGTTCTGTATGCTTGGCTTGTAAGATTTTGGTTCGATCAGTAAATTTTGCAAAAATTATCATGAATTCGGTAGATAAGATTAAAACTGACAGACAGATGCAAAGTGTTAACAAATATCTTTAGCCAAAGTAAAGCAACTGGGCATGTATCAAACAGCTCCTGATAACAATAATACTGTCCGAGAACAATGAAAAGTTTTGTTGCCAAGAATACAATTCTCCAAAAGAAGATGGCGAATCCAATATTTCACGTTCACCTGATATATTGCGTAAATTTGTTGCAAATTTTATGTGAGCGCCAAATTGTTGTGCTTAAAATATTGCAATCATTTGAGACTAATTTATTGTATCGTTAGGTGCAAATTGTATGAATCGATTAAGTAAGTTTCATAATATTATCAAGTTAATTGCAACCTTTATCTAAAGTCACGTTGACGTAGTCGACAGCGGCTTGGCATCACTAATGCGCTGCGAGCGAGTCGAATAAGAACAAGGGTTGGCGCGTATCGGCGTTGAGCTTATTTCCTACTAATCTTTACCAAGTTCTGCTTGAAATGTGTCCTTTCCGTGTAATTTGTTTGTTAAAAAAGTTCTTTGTTTACGTAGAGGGTTACGAGTAAAAATTTGTTCTTTACCGCTGACTTTGATCATGAAATTTAATTATTTATGATAAATTTGCTTATATCGTCAGATAGTTATAGTTCACGTCTATACTTCTTATAAAATGGTTTCGGTATCTTACCTACGCAAAATATTATAGATTAGGCTAGTGAAAGACCTTGACACAAAGTTGCGAAGGTTTTTCACATCTAACATTTCAAAATCATCGAGTGATATCAATTCCTTATTTTATGAAAGAATATTCCTGGCAAAAATATTTCGAATCAATCCTCTGTAAAAATTGGTGTAATGTTCACCTTATGAAACTTCTATACTTATCAAGCATTTTCCCGTAACATTCACTCTAAGCTGAACTATCGTTCGTTTCATGGTAGAGGCTTGGCTTCGCGCGAGGGAGATCGGAGTTCGCAAAATCCTGTAGGCAGGGACTTTCTTCTTTCTTTCTCACGATGTATGTGTATTTATAGTCCGGTCATTCTGGGTATGGAAAAGGATGGACCTAGAAAAAATTGCAACAGAATTTCTTTTTGTGGGGATATTATCTACACACAGTGTAGTACTTCCACCAAAAAATGTAAAAAAATCCAAGTGGGGGAACATGTTTAAATCGGTCATTGAAAGTTGTTGTATTTCTATTCTTTGTGGTCGAATTTGAGTGGATGAAAAAATGTATAGGCTAGTTTATTTCGTGGTGCAGCTGGAGTAATGGTCAACTTCAATCACTCTACCCCTTTCATCACCAAGAAGGAACAGTTCTTGGCAAATGCATCCAACAAACAGGAGTTTGTGAACATGCTTTCCCAGAAACTGGTGTCTGCTGGCTGTCATGTCCTACAAGCAGAAGGTGATGCTGATGTTCTCATTGCCACAACAGCAGTGGAGTGTGCAAGTGAATGTTCCACCCCAGTTATAGGAGAAGACACCGACCTGTTAATTCTTCTCATCTTCAGTACTAATCCAAACTCGGAGGCACTCTATCTGCAGTCTGACAAGAAGAAGGGAAAGAAGTTCCGAGTCTGGGACATTCACTGGTTCCAGAGGTCCTTAGGGCCAGAAATGTGTACCCTACTGTCATTTGCACATGCCATTGCTGGTTATGACACTACATCTCATCTGTTTGGTATAGGCAAGGGTGTTCCACTTCGAAAGTTAAAGTCTGACCAGATATTTAGGAAGCAAGCTCGTGTATTTTCTGAAGTTGCAACCAAGGAAGAGATACAAAAGGCAGGTGAAGAAGCACTTGTATGTTTGTATGGCGGGCAACCAAACGAAGGTCTTGATAAGCTGCGATACCACAAGTTCTGTGAGAAGGTGTCAACAACAAGTACTTCTCCAGTCCAGGTACACACTCTCCCACCCACTGCTACAGCTGCTAGGTATCACAGCATGAGAGCCTATTACCAGGTACAGGAATGGATAGGTCAGCCTGCACTAGATCCAAACCAGTGGGGATGGAGTCTGGTAGAGGGTCGACTGAACCCCACAATAACAGACCTACCACCAGCACCACACGCACTGCTGAAGGTTGTTCATTGCAACTGTGAAAGTGACTGCAGCTCACGAAGATGCACATGCAGGAAGATGGGACTGGAGTGTTCTGCGGCCTGTGGTGAGTGTAGGGGTACCAGCTGCAGCAACTCGGCTCCAGTGGACATGAATGAAGAAGATGATGTCAACGTATTTTATTAGACATTGAACACATTGTCTAAGAAGTGTCAGGCGAGGGTGGTGGAGGCATGAGTGGAGAGTAGTCTGCTGTATGATTGTCAGGCGAGAGTGTGGTATGTAAAGGATATGAACCGGTTGCAAAAGTGGATGTATAAGTGTTATAGATACGTGTGGAGTGACCGGAATGGCCAGCCTCTGAGGCCAGCCAAAATATTAATTAATTTTTTAGACTCTTCCCCCACTTAGATTTTTTTACATTTTTTGGTGGAAGTACTACGTCATGTGTAGATAATATCCCCACAAAAAGAAATTCTGTTGCAATTTTTTCTAGGTCTATACACAGATTGACTGGACTATTATGGTACTGTGATAATTTGTTCCTGCTACATGTCTGACATTGCTACTTGTACTGCTATGGTGAATATACATACGTAGTTCTCAGAACGTTGAATCGTACGAAGCAATATCAGTAAATGAAAATGCATCGTATTTGAAACTGACGAAAATTTTTTTATCGACTTCATTTTAAAGCTGGTCATCGATGGCTCATCGATGCGTCGACTGGTAGTTCTTGATGAGAGAAAAGGCCTTTCCCAGTTAAAATTTTGAGCCGAGACCGGCGCCGGATTTAGCCGGGCTGGTCGCGCTTTAGCAGGATGGAGCCGTGAAACTATAACCGGCCATCTATCCCTAAAACTGCGTTGCGCCATGGCTGATATAGAGACAAAATTCTAGCAGCTCGGCAGGGACGGAACTCTGCGCTGTTTTAGCGCTGGTACTTGGGATTGCCCGGCAGGGAGCTGTGCAGAGCAAGTAGACTAATGATTTGCGTACGTTGTTAATTTTCCTATCAAACTATCGAATGACATGAAGCTAATGCAATAAGATAAATTACTAAACAAATTCAGCTCTAATACTCACTTACATCTAACTGACGGGATCATACGAATGTCTACTTTGTTCATTTTCTTTTAAATTAGTGCATTATGAATAATATCTATCAAGTTCAACCACAAATATAGCTATTCCTCGATTTGCTAGATGATGGCGAGTCATTTGTTCTGTATTATAGTTAAGTAGTTCATATAGAGCCTAGGCTGGTATGGTGTTCGCGTGGCCAACTGGTAAAGGCGTGAACTACGACGCGGAGAATCTGCGTTCGAATCCCGGAGCTTCAATCGACGTTTGCAGATAGTTCATAGCGGTGAGTAATTTGGTGTGTATATTTCCTCGATAATTGAATTTGTTAGATTCTAAATTACGTTGCTAAAGTCAATACGATGAGAATGTCAGCAACCAATGTCAATACAACTTGTCATTGCATGAGAGAAGTCTAGGTGATCTCAGAGCGAGAAGGAACAAATTTTTTTGAATCGTTGTTGACAAACGGTGACGCGTAACTGCCGCGTACACTGCCAGAGCCGCCCCAGAGCAGGCGTTGGGCAGGTTTGAACAGGCGGTGCTCAGTAAGGGCTGTGTGACGGCAGGACAGAGCACACCTGGGCAGGTACTCAGAAGCTAATTAGCGCTGATACGCGGCTGGCGATATCGTCTCTAAAGCGGACATTTCTGCTCAATCGCTGCTCTATCGCGTCTCTACGTCGGCTCTGCAGCCGGTGACGGCCGGCTCTATTCCCTGCCCTAAATTTTAACTGGGTTGGGAAGAGTGGCCATCGGCAAGTTGTAGATGGAACTTGGGCCAGACAAGCCATCGATGCGCCATCGGCGCTGCACCTACAATTTCCCCCTATAGCCACCAATAATTATCGATGCTCCATGAATAATTCATTTGAGTTATACCAATAATCGCATCTCGGTGATTCGTTTTATAGAGGCATGATACTGTTAGTCGAATCACAATGATTCACGTTGCATAGAATAATACTATGATACACGTTGCATAGAATAATACTATATGTACAAGCTTTCAACTGGATGCATTTTCACATTAAAAAGAGCCTAGCGTGGGAGGGAAATTTTACTACAAACTCTTCCCTCTATCGCCACTGGAACATCGATTCAGTGTAATACTAATGCTTTATATAAATATTCCTTCTTTAAATTTTTTATGGATGATAAAATTTCCTGTGATCTAAGACGTTTATCATGCAATAAACATCTTTCTAATACAATTTAAAAGACTGAAAAAATATCTTCAGATATCATGACTGATAAAATGCAATCCTAATATACTTGGAAAACAATCTTGCATGAAGGTAAAGAATTCATATTCTTCAGGGCAGTAACACATTTTGCTTCCATTAAATTTTCGCTTCGAAGATAATGTTAAACAAAGAATTGTAAACTGTTGTGAATTTGAACTGTTCAGTGAATGAATATAAAATAGGAATGCTGGTGAGAAATGTGGAGAGTGTAAGGCTTTTTCTGCATGCCCACTCATGTTTTTTTATCAGCTTGTTGAAGAAATTCCGATGCAAAATCTGAAAACTAAAAGTTTTCATTAATGACTTTACTCTAATTTCTCTATATCATCAATAATTACATGTAGTACGAAGAAAATACCATCAAATTGATGCCTATTATTTCTTCTTGTTCAAGTTATTCGTTCAGCTCTTAAATCAGCTTTATTAGTTCCATTATTAATTCCAGTCTAAATGTGAACATTATTTGAAAAAGTATCGTGAATAATCGGGAAAAACTTTATGCCGTCTAAACCTCAGCGGTAAAAAATAAACTCAAGTTAAAATTAAATTTGAAATTGAGTTTGCTCTTCCCAAGAAAGCATGTTAAGAAACTCTGCCACTTTTATCTGGCATATAATGTATACTGTGGGGGAACATGAATTTTAGGTTCGTTTCTTTGTGAAGTGAGTTGTTATCTTCAGGGCAAATCATCACAAATACCCAGCGGCCATAAAGAGGTCCTGCTGAACATCGAACATCCAACAGATAAAATTCGACATTTCCTCTCATCTTTAACATTTTTTGCGATTTTGATCCAGAATTTGAAGATGAATCATTCATTTATTCCAAAAATTGTTTCTTAGAGAAACGGATTTGTGAAGGAAGTTGGTTAAATATTCAGCGTCTTATGTATTTTCTTGCTATAATTCACAGCTGAAAATTTTCTAAAAAAGACGGATAAGGAGATTGATCGGAAATTTCCCTGCAAGACCCGAATACCCGGATGTAGTTTTTCTCATTATTGTTTTATTTGTTATTTTTTTCTGAATTGAGTCGTATATTCTTCTTAAATATAACAATTTTAATAGCGTCCACTCTTTGGGTTCTGGCCCTCCTTTTGATATTAATTTGTTTGTTGGAACTCCTTAGGTTTTCTTATTAAAATCTAACAACAGTGAAATTTTAAAAGCAACGGAAGCGAAAGTAACAAGCATATCAATAACAAACTAATTTTATTCGATCAGATCATTTCACATATTCTAAATTATTAATTAACTTGATGACCTAACACAAATATGCTCGCACTTGCTGGGCACATCATGACAATTTCTATACATTTCCGATCCGCTGATTATATTAACTGAACAACGATATGTAAATTAGAATACCAAACGTTGGTGCGGGAGAGCTGGGCAACTCGCAGCACGTTGTTGCGGGAGAGCTGG
>NW_025931211.1:0-335 GCF_000764305.2 Hyalella azteca
GCTTGACCAACTTTTTTTGCTTTCGAGTCCTTTGGCAACGTTGATATTCTTTTAGTCCCCACATATATGCTTTAACCCTTAATCACAATGAGTGATTAGACGAGTTTTCACATCTTGTGGGTGCTCTCCCGTCGAAAATAATTAACCCGGTAACTACGCAGAACTTCGAATTATATTGTGTACGTTAAAAAAGGTAATGTTACGGGATGCAAATGCATGATCGGGGACAAAATTTGGCGAGGATCCTAAGCTATTCTGCGTATAAGTATCTGCGATGTTTTTGGAAATTAAATTCTATGAGCAGCGAGGTCCCTGTCTCCATCTTCAGCGGAGAA
>NW_025931212.1:0-599 GCF_000764305.2 Hyalella azteca
AGATTATCTGTGTAAATGGCGAGATTATCTGTGTAAATGGCAAGATCATCTGTGTAATTGGCGAGATTATCTTTGTAAGTGACGAGATTATTTGTGTAATTGATGAATGTTATCAGAGCAAAGGAAGAAGCGCCGTTTATTGTTTCAAGAAGATTAGCAAAAAATTATATTTTCTGGACGTCATGATTCCCTAATAAGAAAAAAGCGAAGCTATAGAAAGTTGTACCTTCAAGTTCAGCAATTTTATACCTGACAAAATAGTACTCCTTAAAAATATAGTACTTAGTAATTATTTGTACTTTTCTGCCGTTATCGCGATTTAGCCTTTAAAACTATTAAGAAAATACCGGACAAAGTGCGGATACGAGGTGGAACTATAAAAATATAGCTGGTAAATTGATTAAATCTAATGTGAGTACAAGTCAAACACTCAAGTTAATTAAACAAAAAAATATATGTATATATACAGTGTATATATAAAATTTCTATGTATGTTGACTCCACGAGTCCCAGGCTGACAAGCTGTCACATCAAAGCTCGCCCTAATCGATGATGAGTTGAACCAGGGCAAACATGTTTGTTGTACATAAAACATTTTT
>NW_025931213.1:0-748 GCF_000764305.2 Hyalella azteca
AAATGCTGACCTCGTCTGTAAACCTCGCTGAAATGCTGACCTCGTCTGTAAACCTCGCTTAAATGCTGACCTCGTCTGTAAACCTCGCTGAAATGCTGACCTCGTCTGTAAACCTCGCTGGAATGCTGACCTCGTCTGTAGACCGCACTCAATTGCTGACTTCGTCTGTTGACCTCATTGAAATTCTAACCACGTCTTTAGACCTCACTGAAATGCTGACCTCGTCTGTAGATCTCGCTGAAATGAAAATCCCGTCTGTAAACCTCGCTGAAATGCTGACCTCGTCTGTAAACCTCGCTTAAATGCTGACCTCGTCTGTAAACCTCGCTGAAATGCTGACCTCGTCTTTAGACCTCGCTGAAATGAAGACCACGTCTTTAAACCTCGCTGAAATGCTGACCTCGTCTGTAAACCTCGCTGAAATGAAGATCCCGTCTGTAGACCTAGTTTTCTACGTGGTCTCCAAATTTTCATCAAATGCCGCCTCTGAAATACTTATCTGGCCTCGGATGCGCTGGCTTCGTCTGCTCATTTCTCTGTCGGAATTACGACCGAGATTTGTGCTCCGCTGCAGCGAATGCGATACACTCCTACGGTCTCGTAGCAGCGATTGCGACGCCCTCGTAGGGTCTCGTAGCAGCGATTGCGACGCCCTCGTAGGGTCTCGTAGCAGCGATTGCGACGCACTCGTAGGGTCTCGTAGCAGCGATTGCGACGCACTCGTAGGGTCTCGCAGCAGCGATTGCGA
>NW_025931214.1:0-1013 GCF_000764305.2 Hyalella azteca
CCCGCGGCCTGCAGGTTCAGCGCCGACAGAAAATGTTCAGCGGCTTCCCTGCACAGCGATATTATATCAATCATTGTAATATCATCCCTCTCACATGGCCTCATCAGTCATCAATATAATATTAATATCATCCCTCTCACATGGCCTCATCAGTCCCAATATAATTATAATATCAAACCTCTCACATTGTCTCTCAGCGTCTCATTCAACACATAAATATCAAACGTTGGGACAAAATCATATTACTGAATTAACGTAAGTTGCCGACTTGCTAATAAAGAAAGATAGCCAGCAGCCGAAACATATTCCTGGTGATAGATCAGGGGTAATATTTATATTATTGATGTGAACGGTGGACATCGTTCACTATTAGCCGCGTTCATTTTATTACTCTCATGTCATACCGAAAGCCACATCAGGCGTAGCCGCCTTAGTAACATTGATGTCGGACCTTAACTTGGGCGGTAGCGACATAGTAAAAAGTTAGGTCTGAGTGGCTGTGAGTCGGCTAGTTAGATAGTCGTGTCCCGCCAGCCCTACAGTGAGGTGCTAGCCTTAACTAACCTCGCTCCGTTGCTCCACTAGCGATCTTGTGCCCCAATGCTAGTTATGCTGAATGGGCTAGTTGTGCCCATTCACAGCTAGTGCCCCCAATGCTGTGAAGGCTAGCCCCAATCACAGTGTAAATTGTGCCCTAGCGCGAGTTCTTGTGGCTGTGCTATAAACGCTTCATCAAACTGTTTAATGATTCTCGTGCTGGTTTTGCTATATTTTAAACGTATACCTTTCAAGTGCTCTTTGCTGAAATAAAACTACGTTTAATCTGTGTAACCGAAATTTTAATGGAAGACATCCCAGGGCAATAAAGTGCAATTGAACTTATTACAAGATAGTTGCCGGCGTTGGGTCGTGGAGCTCTGCTATAAACGCTCCATCAAACTGTTTAACGATTCTCGTGCTGGTTTTGCTATATTTTAAACGTATCCCTTTCAAGTGCTCTTTGCTGAAATAAA
>NW_025931215.1:0-2786 GCF_000764305.2 Hyalella azteca
GAATTTCACGTTTTCTATCAATTTTTCCGAAAAAATCATACGAAAAAAATGTCTTACTTTTTTGTTTAACATATATGTGTGAAGTTTCAGAAAGATCCGTTGGCAAATGTGGAAGTTTTTCTGGAGGGTATACCCCCCTCTTAATTGAACATTTTATTGGGTAAATACGGCTAAGACTTTTAAGTTATAGACTTTTATCGTGCGTTGCATTTTTATAACGGCTAAAATTCACTTTCAGAATCTGAGAAATATTCTTCACGATTCTTTTTACAAAAGCTTTGAAATAATCATCTGGTAATGCTGTCCACAAATGTCCCGCCATCCTCAAGCTCTTAAATACTACCGAATCCGATTACTTATTAACCCGCAGGGGCCAAAAATATAAGAGTTTAATAAATTTACTCACAACCCAACTGAAACAGTATGATGGAATTGCCGTATATAACGATGTACGGAACATGTCATAAATAAGACAAAATTGAGCACAAACTAAATTATTTCTGAAACTTCAATGAAAATCCAATGACCTCATGACAGAAAAAATTGGGATGTATGAATGAAGTGCGAACCTACATCATCTACCATAGTTTATTAACATAGCTTTATTATTACCATTTAGAACACGCAGCAAGCTTTCTGATAATTTTAGATTAATTTCCTCATACTAGATTTTTTTCAAAATTCGATCCGACACGTGTAAGGAAAAGGCCGTGCCAGGATTCAGATTAAATAAAATTAAAGAAAATTATAGCATGATCGAAGATCGCTTGTTCCGAGTAATTGATCCAATAACGTTCCAGAGTTCCAAAAATGATCCAATAGTAGTAATTATCGAGAAATAAAACCTGCTATATGAAATGAGTCTTTTCTATAAATGAGTTAAAGTTATTCCGTTATTACAAGTAAAACACGCTTGAGCGTCTGAAACTGTATTTTTTGTGGACATTTACAGGAACTTTCCAGAGTGTCTCGCCTATTTGTACAATTACAAATGGGAAGCACTGGCTCAACCACAGCCTCCTGAGTCATGACAGCCACGCGGGCGGCATTCACAAGAAAGTAGTCTCCCTTGCAATCAAGATTTTCTTCTCTCATTTTTATTGTTGAAAGATTTCGAAGATAGGCTATAGGAAAATGTGTTCGAATAACAACTTTCAATCTATTGCATCTCTCAAGAAAATCTCTTGCAGAATGCTTCATTCTTCAATGCTTATTTCTATGTTTTTAAACTTTAGGTTTCTTTCTTGCGAAAAACACTTAATAGGATTCCGATATGAGACTTTCGCATAAGTCGTTTAATAGTGATTTTTAATAGTGATAAGTCTTTTAATAGTTCAGATTTGAAATGCCTAGCTCCTTATCGAACCCGGTGGAAGTCTAGTAGCTACTTCAAACTATCGCCAGTCATGAAAAGATCCGATCAAATGATACGAGTTTAGATCTATGAACAAGGCACGAAAAGGAAAAGAATCGGCGACAGGCCACATCAGGCCTACATTTCAGCGCCGACATCATTATGTTATGTTATGTAGTGGATACTGTTATCATTGCTATAAATCTCTGTACGTGTTGTCAGAAAATGAAATCCAGCTTGTGTGAGCCCAACTTATTTTTCAAAAGTTTTATGAAATTCTTTTAATCCACGGATAAATCCCCGTTTATTTTTCGTGTCAAATATTAAGAACGGTCCTAGAGTTTTTCTTCAGTTGCCTCACCGCAGTAGGCCGATGGCTCCAAAACTTGCAGTGATCGAGTACAACTTGGAGGTCGGACAGGCGCCGCGTTTCGCCAGTTAGCAACGCGTGCCATCTTCATCGAACTGTTAATGTTCATCAGTTAGTAGGAGTAATTTCTCTGAATGCGTTAGTATCCTGAGAATCACGTAGATTTGCTGTCGATTAATAGTTCAATCGATTGAACAGTTTCATTGTAGCCTTCGAGTTTATCGCCAGGCGGGAGTTCGGGGCTCGGCGCAGGGCTGCACAGTATAGCAGAGCAGGGCTCTACTACCTTCGCTGTGGTTCGCTGAATTACACTTTGAGAGCATGCAAAATTTTATCAATTCATATCCAAGCTAACTGAAGTTTGGCATCGCTAAGTTTTAAGGTGACCATCTGAAGGGAAATTAGTACTAGACAGTAGACAATCAACGTCCAACTCAACGAAGGCATGCGCATGCAACGCGCCTGATCAGCCGAAGATGATCACCGCACTACAGCGCATGCATTCACCCCGAACCTCGTAGTGCCCAGCTGAGAGCAACTCCAGCTTAACTGAACATTTATTGGGTAAATACGGCTATGACTTTTGAGTTATAGGCTCTTATCACTCGTTGCATTTTTGATATTGGCTAAGAACCATTTTCAGAGTCTATAAAATAATTTAACAAAACATTTTTCGCAAATGCTTTGAAATAAACATCAGGTAATGCCGTAAACATACCAAATCCACCTACAAACAAGATTTCAAATCTTTCTCCCAACTTTACACATCAGCCCGTACGGGATTCAAAATTTAGTAGAATTTTCTCAGATAAAACATTTAAACTACTGAGGAACTAACAAGATGTCGAATATAATCGTTAACTGAACATGCAATCAATTTAACAAAATTTGATCACAAACTAAAGTATTTCTTCCACTTCGATGAAGGTTCAATGACTTGTAGCAAGCCAAGAACCAAATTCGGATTTATAAATGTACTGCGAACCTACATCACCTACCATATCTTATTAACATAGCTTTATTATTTACATTCGGAACATGTAGCAAAGTTTCTGGTTATTT
>NW_025931216.1:0-2815 GCF_000764305.2 Hyalella azteca
GCCACCAGTCCGGATGAAGACCGTCCCAGCATCAGGCTGTCGTCAGCCACCAGTCCGGATGAAGACCGTTCCAGCATCAGGCTGTGTCAGCCACCAGTCCGGATGAAGACCGTCCCAGCATCAGGCTGTCGTCAGCCACCAGTCCTCTGAGGATGAAGACCGTCCCAGCATCAGGCTGTCGTCCGCCACCAGTCAAGATGAAGACGTCATTCCCTCCGTCTCTGCCAAGAGGAGGCGGGAGGCTGCCAGAGCTCCGTCCCCCCTCGCATGAAGCGAGTCACGTGCTTTTAATTAATTCTTATTTTTAATGCATAAAACCTGGAGAGATAATAATTATGATTCGTTGAATTTTCGACAAAATATAGGAGATATGCTGGCCAGTGGGTCATTTTATCTTGATCGATCATTTTCAATGTTCCTAATAGACTCGATTTGTCAAATTTTAATCGAAAACCGAGTCTGCCCCGACATGTCCGTTTAAGAGAACAAAGAACGTCGCCGGAGAGCCTCTCCCATCTCCAGCCATATATGCATGCCCGCACTCGCCGTGCACCTACACTACATCGAGGAAGGCTGTGATGAAGAACTATATAAACGTGATGCACGAGCACAGACTCGTGTGCGGGTACAGCACTTTTGGGCCTGGTCAAAGCCACCCATGCGAGCAATTAATTGCAAGTATGGCTCAAGTAAAATTTCTGTTATATTCAGTTGAAATTATTATTTTTGTATGCTATTGATCCAGTCGTGAGCTATGGCGTTTTACGCTCTATCGTAATTTTTTTCAGCCTGTTTGCTCCCGTCGATGTTGATCAACCGAAGTTGTACCAAATTAACCTTTTAAAAAATAATACCGCCGCGACAATCTTCCCAATTTCAACTACTTCGAAGCAGACAAATCCCCGGTGCCAGCTTTCAGGGACTCTGCTACTACCGTAGTCCGTGAAGATAGAATATTACTGCTCAGCTGAGCTACAAGTTAGTTACGCAAACGCTTGAGAAGAAGTTTGCAGTCTGGAAATGAACCAGATGTTAGAGCCATGCATGATTAAGGATGTTGAGACATTTGTCGAGTACCAAGAAGCGTCCCTGGTAGGGACGTCATACATTCCATACGTGGTACGATGACATTGGGCGACTGTTTCAGGAGCAACCGAAGACAAAGTAAGAACAAGACGCGGAGATCTTGCCTCCCCGACACTGCGACACATGGCCGTGACGGGATATCTTTTAGAGACCAGCACAAAATTTCGCATTTGTCACCGCTGCCGTGCGTGTACTGAGCAATGGGCAGACTTCTCGTCGCCCGCACCTTCAGAGACTGGCCTTCTCATTTAGGGATTCCGATTAAAAGCGTCTTACAGTAATAAGACTTCAAATGTACTGTATCAACCATAATAATTTAAATTACAATGTACTGCGCTTGCTGCCATCTTTTCTTCACGTTCGCGGTCGGAGAAATTCCCCTCGAGGCTATTCGCTCGTCCGATCATACTAATCTAGGCTCGCACCCATACATGGAGGTGTAAAGCACTTAATATCGGCGGCTGATTAGTGGTCTTGCGGAAACTTGTTAGGCATTCAGGGCCCATTGGTGCACAAAATTTGGGGTGCACGCCTGCACGGCTGCTCTCCCAAAGCAGTAATGTCTCGTCAACGCAACAAAGAACAAGACTAACTGCGCAACATAGAGTGGCTGTTGTGTACAGCAAAAGGTCGGCTGAAACAGAAGTTACCAGTTTGATGAAGAACTATGAAACGGGTTCAAGCGCTCTATCTTATACGCGAGAAGTTTTCGAATCCATGTCGTCCCAGGACATTATGAATACAAAATAAATTTCGAGACTAATGTCTATATTTTACCTATATACGCCCAGGGATAAAGTGTCGAAAGATTTGCTCGAAACGTGTCCCATTTTGAAGTATTTCAACAATTCATTCGACGTTGGCTGCGAACTGAAGAATCCAAATCGGGTTTCATTCACTGAAGAGCATTTCCATACAGGTTATCTGTAGTCGGTGCCTAGGAAACGCAGTGTGCTAGACGCCCTCGTCAAGAATTTTCCCGATGAGCAACATATTATGCTACGAAATTATTATACCTAAAGACGGGGGAAAGTCTTCTTGAATCCTGCAACAAATTCCGAATAACGAGACGAGATTGACTCCACTAAGCTGGTTAATCGAATTGATAACCGTCGTGCGTTATTATTTTCTACGTACCTACGCAATATTTCTACAATGACCAGAACCTGTAAGCAAAATTGAAGGCGACGTTACGCCAGAATGCAGAATGCACCTAAAATGTAAAGCTGCCCTTCCTACGCAACACCATCTCGAGTAACGGCGATACTGCTGAGAATTGAACTTTGACTAAAGCGATGAGAGCGGCAGAGTACGGCTCCGGTGATGGTAAAACGGGGACTTACGGGCGTTATGTCTTGGGACTGAGTTTAAATCTGAGTTGGCCTTAATCTCCAAATTCTTAATTTAAAAAAATGAGGAAGGTTGCTCACGTCGAATTACAGGAAATATTGCGGATTTTAACTGGCAAAATTCTCAACTTGACTTCAGACCAAGCTCACTTATCCATGGAAGTTGGAGATTTTGCTACATTTCAAACGAGGGATTTAAATTATTCACAATAACCATAAAAAATGTAAAAAGGACAATCCTAAGAAATACCGATCAATGAACACTTTGTCTAGGTCTTAAGTTTAGAATGCAAAGCAATGAACATTTGAGATAAGTCTGTATTAATATCCCTACCTAGCACAACGCGAGTTTTTGACTCGCTAAGGACGGCATGCTTTCT
>NW_025931217.1:0-2945 GCF_000764305.2 Hyalella azteca
CGGCTGCTGGACCTCCTCTGTTACCCCGTGACGGCTGCTGGACCTCCTCTGTTACCCCGTGACGGCTGCTGGACCTCCTCTGTTACCCCGTGACGACTGCTGGACCTCCTCTGTTGCCCCGTGACGGCTGCTGGACCTCCTCTGTTGCCCCGTGACGGCTGCTGGACCTCCTCTGTTAGCGGTGCAGCACGTGGGGACATATTGAACATTTATTATGAATTTATAATTAAATATATCTGAATTTATTGAATTGGGCCCATCATTTAGAAATTTAGAATAACCCTGCATTACTTGTGAACTTTATATTAGAAATGCCTTCCATTTCACTGAAAAGTTCAAGCCGTCTTCCTCATGCCAGTTAGCTTGCAATTTATTGTACTTCTGAAGATGACCCTAGAGCCATTCATGCCATTCGCGAATAAAATTGCTCCCCTTCATTAATATTTTAGTTCCGTCGATCAGACCTCAAGAGGTCACCTCGATGCTATCTTTCCATATATTTTTGTTCTCTTTATTCCTGTAGTGACCTGATCCTGCATCCAGCAGTGTAAGATCTAAAAAAATTCGGGGCTATAATGGCCTAAATTGATATTTTATTACGAATATAAATCTTTTTGTTTTTATATTAGTTGTAATAAGCAGTAGAAGACATTTTTATTTAACAATTCAAGCAAATTATTCATCGCTGAAAACTGAATAATTTATTCAACACAAATAATTCTAAAAATACGATAATATCAATCTCGCATCAAATTGGCGTATTAATCATCATCGAAATGACCACACAAAATATTCTGATACACAATGTTGGGGTCTTCGACACACCAACTCGGCCTGCATGATCGTATAGGGTCATTTTCACTGATAGTCTTTAATTAAAATCACTTTATTGTACATTCCGTTTAGTATGTACAATCCACCGTAATATACACATTCACGTGCTGGCCAACTGAGAAGATGACTAAGTCTCGAGTTTGAGTCTCCGGTTTGAGGCTTTCCTAAAAGAGTAAAATAAACAATAATTAAACTTCTAACTATTAAATAAAGTAATTAATATACAAATGAAATAATGGAACACACATATAGTATATACATCGATTCAAATCATTTTCACATATCGCAATTCAATAATACACATCAGGACCTAACACACTACGTATCTCCGCTCGGGCTTCACACCGCACAATAATCTGCAGCACTTACACCTTCCACATTCCGACTTCCGTAAAGTCTAAACTAAAATGGTATTGAGCAACTTCACAAAAATTGACGAATCCCAAGTAAAATAACACGTAAGATAATAAAATACAAGCTTATACCTCAACCAGAAAGAACATTTCACCATCACATATAGCGCGTACATTCTCATTACTGGCACAAGTCACATTAAATATCGAGCTGCACAGTCAGGCCGAACTAACGTTCAACAATTCCTAAAACCATTTAATAGATTTACATCGCATTTTAAAACACGTTATAAATAACAGCTAATGGAAATTTATTAACAACAATTGATAATTACCCTGACCCTCTGGAAACATCTTAAGCAAGACGAAGGAAGCCATTAAATGATTTCCCAGCAAATTAAAAGTGAAATACGACGACTGGACACGCCATTGAGCCTTCCCGGTATGCCTGTGAACTTATAATCTCCTGTCTTTATATTTAATATAATTATTATTGTTTATTTATTGTAATTAGGTAGAATATTCATTTTGGTTCATTCTTTCCCGTTTGTGGGTTGAGTGAATAAGATACTTAAATAATTACAAATGCTCTAGATGCACGTTGTATGTTGTTTTATTGGCCCAGAGATGAAGTATTTGCAATGAAAGTTCCAAAATTCGTGAGGGAGGCATTTATGAATTTTAAGAATGAATATATATAGTTTCACTTCGCTTGTAGTTAGAATCTTCATCCCTACTTAATATATTCCCTGTCTTTATATCTATTTATATGAATATTGAAGAGTTAATATATCAGCTCATGTCAAGTTATCCAATAAAACTTTTAGTGTTGACTACGTTACACTTTGAAGATTTTTCAGATTACCTACATAGGATCTTGTTAGCTGCACTGATTACTAGCAAATAAATCTTGCCTGGAAGTTCATTTGTTTCATATATTAGTCTAAACATTTTAAATGATGACTCTTGACTTTTAAAAATCCATCATCAGTTTTTAAGCTTTAGTTGGCAGTAAAAGTTATTGAGCTTCGCTCAAAATTTTGCTTCGTGCATTGGTATCCTGATGACGAATACGGACTTCCTTTTGTACCTCAATTGCTATGACAACGCCCTGGGTTATAATGGGACGACAGATTATATATTGTGTTTTGGTGTCCCGCAATGAAAATATTTTGCATTCTAGTGACATTTTCTGCTATTAGAAACTTTTCAAACGCGTGACGCAATTTATTCGGCATCAGGTTACACATTCTGTGTTTTGGAGTTCACAAATCATATATTTTTTGGTGTCATTTCTGGAAACGTTTGGCCTTCAATTCACGAGACGCAATTAATAAGATATTTGGGATAAATATTCGATATTTTGGAATCACAGAAATAAAAGTATTTCCTGTTTTGACATTTCGTAATGTGATTAGCCTTTTTTACGCGTGACGCAATTATCAAGAGATAAATACGCGCGTTTTTTCGCCAGTGCATTGTCGTCAATGGAAAGTCTCAATACCAAAGAATGGGATTTAATTATTTCTCTACTCAAATTAAAGCGATAGGGTAACATTTTACTTTTTTCTATCACATTGTCGTGTCCATTAGCGCAACATATTGCAGCAGACGACAGGACCTGCCGGATACCACGAGATATTATTCTGTATTTCACTCACTGTTTGCGAGGCTCAAATATCAATTATTTGGTCGAGCTCGACTTCGGATAACGACAAGGAATGCTGGCACTGAACTAAGAATTACGGGAGTCTTATC
>NW_025931218.1:0-6507 GCF_000764305.2 Hyalella azteca
TTAATTGAAAGTGTAAGCATGTTTCTGAAAGCGTAAACATGTTTGCAAAAGCATAAACACATTACCGAAAGCGTAAACGTGTTTGAGAGGAAAGCATTCATTTGTCTCTGAAAAGGTACACCTGTTTCTGAAAGCATAAACGTTTGTTACAAGCTCAAACAGGTCTTTGAAAGCAAAATTCATTTGCAAAAGGAAAGCTTTCCCTTGTTTCTAAAAGCGTGAACGTGTTCTCACTTGCATACTTCTCTTTCCAAAGCTATACTCTTGAGTTTCAAAAGCGATTACTTGTTTTCTCTGGCATGGACGAGTTTCAAAGAGATCCCTCCAGGTCACATGTACCCGAAGTTGTGATCGTTTTGGGGCACCTGCGAAGGTCATGCTGAAGCACCACCTTCAACACCAATCATGCCCCGCCCTCCAGCGACGCCTGAGGAATAGAACTGATCTCCTGAGGCTCGAACCCACGTTTAGCTTTTCTTATTTTGGTGCCGCTACCTCGGTACTACAAGGTTAACAGGGAATGTTTTCAGGGTAAACATGGGAATGTTTTCAGGGTTAACAGGGAATGTTTTCAGGGTAAACACGGGAATGTTTTCAGGGTTAACAGGGAATGTTTTCAGGGTAAACACGGGAATGTTTTCAGGGTAAACACGGGAATGTTTTCAGGGTAAACACGGGGTTGTTTTCAGGGTAAACATGGGAATGTTTTCAGGGTAAACACAGACATGTTTTTAGGTTGAACACGGCAATATTTTTCAGGGTAAACACGGGGTTGTTTTCAGGGTGAACACGGAAAAATTTTTCAGGGTAAACACGGAAATGTTTTTTGGGTAAACACTTCGATGTTCTCAGGGTAAAATACGCTTATAGGTTCACACCATCTTCTGCTAAAACATTGAAAATTGAATTTCTTAGGCTTCCTTTGGTTAAAAATGTGTGAGAACCACTCTCCACAACCACAACAACCACTAATAACCTTGTTCCCACAGCAGCAGCAGCAGGGTGGTGGTGGTGGCGACGGCTACCAGGGCAACCAGGGCGGCTGGCAACCACAAGGCAACGGCAACCAAGGCAACAACTGGGACAACCAGAGTGGTGGTGGTGGTGGTAACAGAGGTGACAGGTATAACCGGTGAATGTCACCACACTAACATTGACGACATTACTCACTATGACGCAACCACAACTTGTGATTAACCACAACCTGACCCTCTGTCTCCCCTTGTGTACGTAGGTGTGTGTTATGATGCACGTGTCGGTGTGTGCGTTCTGATGTACGTGAACCATGATTGAATAAAAGTGTACACATGAGCGTGTTTTCTTTCTGAACGCATAAGCACACATGAGCTTTTCTTTAAGAATAAAAATGTGGAAAGTTCTTGAGGTAAAAGTGTAAACATGTTTTGGAAAGCGTTAAAGTGATTTTGAAAGAAGCGTAAACATGTTTTCAAAGCATAAACGTGTTATTGAGAGGAGTGCATACATTTGTTAATAAGAGTGAACACCTGTTTCTGAAAGAGTAAGCGTGTTTCCGAAAGCGTAAACATGTTTGAAAGATCATAAACGCATTGCCAAATCAGAAACCTGTTTCTGAAAATGTAAATATGTTCAAAAAGTCATTAATGCAATAACGAAAGCATAAATGTGTTTCTGAGAGGAAAGCGTTCATTTAATTGAAAGTGTAAGCTCGTTTATGAAAGCGTAAACTTGTTGCAAAGGCATAAACACATTACCGAAAGCGTAAACGTTGCCGAGATGAAAGCATTCATTTGTTTCTGAAAGCATAACTGTGTTTATGAAAGCGTAAACATATTTGCAAAGGCATAAACGCAGTACCGAAAGTGTAAACGTGCTTCTGAGAGGAAAGCATTCATTTGTCTCTGAAAGGGTACACCTGCAACAGAGAACATTTTAAAGTAACTTTCAACTTAAATTATACGTAAACTATTGAGTGCAGCAATCTGAGGACGTTTGTACGCAACGAGGACATTTTAAAGTTGTACGTGGCGGCAACCATCAGTGCAAGTCATTTTGCGCTCACTAGAACCTATCCTTTTTGGGGAGTAGGCGCGTGACAATGTTGCTCCGGTTACTGATATTATTATTACTAATATCATTGTTATATTATTTAGTAATATTAATATACTACTTATATTGCTCCGGTTACTCATGTCAGGCGGTAGAGGGTTGAAATAAAATGGAACTTGAGCCCAACTCATGTTGGAGCTATGGATTCTGAGTCTAACGTGATGGAGACTCCTGCGTTTGGTGCTTTTTTCCAATCGAGACTAGACAACAGGGCTTGTCTCGGTTAACAATAGAAACCGGGACAATTTCCAGCACCTCGTGGGAATTCTGGGGCAATATCGAGACAAAATGTCCCGTTTAAAATAGGAGTTACGAAAATTTCCGGGTATTGTCATCTTTTATAACTGGACATACTATTTAATCCTTAATGTGTAAATAGAAAATTGCATCGTTTCAGACATCATCAGATCAACATTTTATCTGCTCACAATGTTTCATCTGGTATATTACATTGTAAAATGATGTCGCAATTGCCCGTGTAGCAATTTTGAAAGGCCAGAGTGAAATTGAAAACATGACTGATGATTAGACAGGTGCTGACGGATGAGTTTTTTTGAGATTTTTACGTGATTTAATTTTCGATTGAAACGGAAAAAGCAACTGAACAGCTCACAAGCACCTCTATTATGAGCAGATCTGCATGAAATTAATTAATAATTAATTAATTAAAACGCTTCAAATAATAGCCTTACTTTGCGGTAGGAATCAACGCACGCAAATCTCTGCCATGCAAATATTTACTTCACAAATTTATATTTATATAAATTTATTTACCTGTGGTAAATGAACATATACTTTGGGTAAGTATACCATGGGTAAATAAATATTTACTTTACAAATCTAAATATTTACTTCAGGCAGTACTCCTGGCCTCGTGTGCAGGCGAGTAGCGGCCAGTAGCTGCCTGTGAGCCTACTTCCAGCCAGTAGCAGTAAGGCTATACGAAATTATTAATCAAATTATTATCAAATTAATTAATAGTCTATACGAAATTAATTATTGCAGCAGCTGCTCAGAGTGTAGCTATATTGTCAAACTCGAATATTAATGAAGCTCTAACTTTTAGTGCCCTAGCTGATGGCTCCAACTTGCAGGCTGCTGATGTTTTCAAGACCAAAGACCAATGCTTCTTTTTCAGCAAGCTATGGTGGGAAATTAAATGACCGAAAGGTTGAAGAAACAAGTTCAGAGAGCATGAAGTCGTGCGTTCTCTATTTGATTGGGACTAATTCCCTCATCTGCGGTAGGCTACAGGTGGTGATGGCATAAGTGAGTTTCTTCAGTGCTTCGCTAGCGGGTAAACTTTGGCTTTGGTTAACCGAAATCAAAACACACGACGTATTCGTCTACTATTCTCGTTTAAGTCTCGACTTTTAAAATTCAATGAAGCCTCATCTTCACAGCAGATATTCTCACGTTCGTGATGTGGTTACAGTTCAGAGAACTAAGATTGGCGCAGAGAGGCTCGGGTTCGATCCCAGCTCTGTGCGCCAGTTTCTGTTCAGAATCGGCGAGGAGGCCGGGCGGTTAAGCACAGCAGAATTGTAGCAGTGAGCTGCGTGTTCAAGCCCGCAACAAGCTGTCATTGCTGCGAATGTTCTGCAGTGTTAAAAATTGACGACAAGCCTCCGGCCTAATAATCGCTTAAACCACTATATTATATTATATCAGAGTCTCAGTCTTAGCATGCATTATTTTTTAGCTAACCAGCGTCGGCACGAAGGTATCTGCGTATGCCCGATGTGTTGCCATCATTGAACGTGTAAATATAGCCACATAATTTTCACCGACTATTGTCCTATTTATATCTTGGTCGCCTGTTCTTTGCACCTCAATAGTTTTCACTTATCACTTAATGATACTCCTATCGTATTATTCCTATGATTCCTACTGCTATCGTATTATGATTTTGACCGCTACGTGAAGGCGGACGTTAAAATCCTATCGGGTGATGCAAGGATGCAACACGTGCAAGTGCGCCCATGTGTTGGAAGATGGATTTGTTGAATAATTTTTATTATTGGCCAAGAGTTGAAGGATCGTGACGTTAGGCAAGTTGCTCCTGAAGATGTGGAAGAGGCGGGCGCTCAGTGCCAGTGGAGGCTTGGTTCAGGATTAAGGATAATGATTGAGGCATAAATATAATTCCAATTTCAAATTGTTATGGATTTAACGCTAACGTTAAATTAGATGTTTGGAAAATAAACTAAAAAATTGAATCGAGCCATGAATTCATCTGTGGTTATGAATATGGTAGGTGCTGATAAATGTTGGTCAAATGTTTCATTGATGAATGTATAACTGCATTGAAAAGCACACAATATAGCAAGCAACAATCAATGAGGATGACGCACTAAGTTAACATATTTAAATACATTCAAATTTAAATGAACGAAGTTGTTGCCAAGGTCCGCAAACTTTGATTACAGTTTAAAACAAGTGAGTCTTGAGAATGACGGCTTAGAATCAATAGACAATAATTTCAGGAGAATATCCTGGAATATGAAATGAAATGTATCACGCGAAGTTATCCTTCCCATTCGACACGTGGAGCTAACTATTATATCATCACATCAAATCGGTAGGCTGGCAGTCATGCACGTGCTTGCAATGTAAATAAATTAAAGGAAAAAATCTGTATTTTTAAATTGCAAATGTGGGAAAAAATCCAAAGTATTTATTCTTGACATCTGATTATATTATATGACTATTTTAGGGTAATTCTGCAGAATGTGGGGAAATATTTATGCCTGGGGATCAACAAACTCGTAAAAATAGAAATCATTTGGCATTTGAGTCCATAGCAACAGTATTGAAAGCATAATTGATTAAATGTCGACGTATTGAATTGCCGTTAATGTTTTTTCAATTCAGGTTTTCAATTATTGATTCATAGATTATATAATTGAATATTTTTTTCAATATTTAAAATATAAATATATATTTAAATTATAAATGTTTCACATGTCCATTTCCGGTCCGGTATCAAATTTTCAATTATTGATTCATAGATTATATTGAATATATATTTTTTAAATATTTAAAATATAAATAAATATTTAAATTATAAATGTTTCACATGTCCATTTCCGGTCCGGTATCAACCTTTCTGAAACATGTTTGACGAGCAAATAAAGGATAATCGAAGTTGACAAACATATTTACCTTCCAAACAAAGCGTTTCGTTTATTTAGCTCCAGAAATCAATAAATATAAAAGTCTACCGTCCAAATCTACGAAGAAAACTGAAGCGATGAACCTTGCGGGGGTAACCCTACCTTGTTTTGATACGAGCTCAAGTGCGGTCATGCCACCAGTTGCTCGCTGGTGCTCGTCGCGGGAGGATGTCGTTAGTGTTTGTGCGCGTGGTATCACTTTCTTTCAGGTTCTAGTGGCACAGTATGCCACGTTTGGTGAGATAGCCTCTGTGAAAGTTTGTGTGTAGACTCAATTGCTTTCTTTTGATGCCAAACGTTCAGGAAAGTTGGCTCACATCCTAATTTCAAAACTCATTTGGGTTTTCGACCTCAATCTCTGAAGATCACGTGCTAACTTCGAGACACAGCTCAGCTGTTGCTAACAACCACTACACTTAGCCCTATAACTTTAGATAACTAAAGCCACGTTATCTCAATAACACTTATGAACAACACAAACAACATCAACATAGTATGTCAAGATCACAGCAAAAGAAACTCCGCAGCGAAGAAACTTCTCACAAAAAAACGTAAATGAAAGTTAGCCATTTCCTTTGTCAAAAAAATTAAGCTCCAGAAACTCTGCTCTGGACACTTCCCGGACCTACACTTCAAGTTTTCCCCGTGAATAAATAAACTCGTATTATCATTATTATTATTTATATAGTTCAAGTTAGTAAAATATTTATCTAATATATTTAATGTGGATTTTAAGCGTACATATTTAATATATTAACTAAAGAAGTCACGATAAAAGCAAATTTTTCGTCGTTTGTATTTTGTTCGCCGTCTCAGCAGCGGCCAGTCACACGTAAAATAAATGTGAAGGCATTGTCCGGGCACTGATGAACTTTGTAGGTTCATTTTACCCATCAGTGGAATATTGGCCCACGCGTGAAGCTTTGAGTTATTATCTCTTATTATATCTTATTATGACTTATTATAACTAATTATATTTTATTTTATTTTATTTTATCTTAATATAACTTATTACATCTTACTACATCTTATTACATCTTATTACATCTTATTACATCTTATTACATCTTATTACATCTTACTACATCTTATTACATCTTATTACATCTTATTACATCTTACTACATCTTACTACATCTTATTACATCTTATTACATCTTACTACATCTTACTACATCTTACTACATCTTACTACATCTTATTACATCTTATTACATCTTATTACATCTTATTACATCTTACT
>NW_025931218.1:7610-55696 GCF_000764305.2 Hyalella azteca
TGTCTATATGGACACCATCTTTGTCTATATGGACACCATCTTTGTCTATATGGACACCATCTTTGTCTATATGGACACCATCTTTGTCTATATGGACACCATCTTTGTCTATATGGACACCATCTTTGTCTATATGGACACCATCTTTGTCTATATGGACACCATCTTTGTCTATATGGACACCATCTTTGTCTATATGGACACCATCTTTGTCTATATGGACACCATCTTTGTCTATATGGACACCATCTTTGTCTATATGGACACCATCTTTGTCTATATGGACACCATCTTTGTCTATATGGACACCATCTTTGTCTATATGGACACCATCTTTGTCTATATGGACACCATCTTTGTCTATATGGACACCATCTTTGTCTATATGGACACCATCTTTGTCTATATGGACACCATCTTTGTCTATATGGACACCATCTTTGTCTATATGGACACCATCTTTGTCTATATGGACACCATCTTTGTCTATATGGACACCATCTTTGTCTATATGGACACCATCTTTGTCTATATGGACACCATCTGTGTCTATATGGACACCATCTTTGTCTATATGGACACCATCTTTGCCTATATGGACGCCATATTTGTCTATATGGACACCATAATTGTCTATATGGACGCCATCTTTGTCTATATGGACGTCATCTTTGTCTATATGGACGCCATATTTGTCTATATGGACACCATAATTGTCTATATGGACGCCATCTTTGTCTATATGGACGCCATCTTTGTCTATATGGTTACCATCTTTGTTTATATTGACACAATATTCGCCTAAATTGACACCATCTAAAATTAAGTTTCGTGGATCCAAAAAACTCAGTGGATGAACAGTACATTTCTAGCTAAGCTGAAAACAAAGAAGGAAGCCTACTAGCGTTATTTACAGACTCGCAGCGATGCTGACTTTAACCTATACGTAAAAGCTCGAAATCAAGCTAAAGAAAGCTGTCGCACCGCAGTAAAAACCCTCGAAAAAAAATACTGCTAAATATTCAAAATAGAATCCGAAAGCCTTCTTTTGTACGCTAGCTCAAAGTGCAAGATAAAGTACGGTATATCTGATTTGAAAGTAGATCAAACGAAAGATATCCTCTGATGAGGGCAAGGCTAACGTTCTTAATCAGTTTTTCAGTAGCGTATTCACTGAAGAGGACTTGAACAGTATTCCAGCTATTGAGGAGCTGTCTCTTATACACATCTAGATGTGTATAAGAGACAGAAGTGATGGTATGGGCTTAAATCANGTCTTGAAATGCCTAGCAAATTACGGACCAGGTAATAAGTCCAGCAGCTATCTCAATCAATCGTCAGTTATGGAAAGATCAGGTTCAAAAGGCCGGATCCCTTGCGGAATCAAGTCACGAAAAGCACAAGAATCAGCAACAGGTCATGGGCCTATTGCTTCAGTGCCGACACTTCTGTTCCATTCTATTCTATATGGACACCATCTTGTCTACATGGACACCATTTTTGTCTATATGGACACTTTCTTTGTCAATATGGACACCATCTTCGTCTCTATGGACACCATTTTGTCTGTGTGGACACTTTCTATGTCTATATGGACACCATCTTGTCTATATGGACACCATTTTTGTCTATATGGACACTTTCTTTGTCTATATGGACACCATCTTCGTCTCTATGGACACCATTTTGTCTGTGTGGACACTTTCTATGTCTATATGGACACCATCTTGTCTATATGGACACCATCTTTGTCTATATGGACACTTTCTTTGTCTATATGGACACCATCTTCGTCTGTATGGACACCATCTTTGTCTGTATGGACACTTTCTTTGTCTATATGGACAACATCTTTGTCTATATGGACACCATCCTCGTCTATTTGGACAACATCTCTGTCTATATGGGCGCCATCTTTGTCTTTATGGATCCCATCTTTGTCTAAGTGGACACCATCTTTGTCCACATATATAGACACCATCTGAGTCAATATGGACATCAACTATGTCTGTATAGTCACCAACACACAATACGCTTCACTCATGCCTTTTGTATCGTCTTACGTACAATGCAGTGCGTGGTATTTCCTGTGTCCCGTGTCATTGTACGCGTAATTGTCTACCGTGACTTGCACATGGTATTCACGTCAAATCCAGTATCGCTGATGCCCTTCTCCCGTCCGCAGAACCACTTATTATCGGCTGATGCCTGAGATGATCTCTCATTTTATTATAATTTTCAATTATTCAGTTAGTTAGATTTTAATTTACACTCATAGTTAGAAATACAGAAGCAGACAGCTAAATTTGCGATATGGCATCCAACGCGAGAGGAGTTACGGTCGTCGTAAGTTTGATAGTCGTCGCGCTATGCTCAGCCACGTCCGACAATTCTTACGACTATGACTACGGCGACCACAATTACGACTACGACGCTCCGCCTCCCCTCGATTCGGCTGTCGTCGCAAGTAAGCAAAATAAGTGCTCTTAATCGCTTCTAGCTCTACCCTCTCATCCAAAAACTGCCCTAACTCCGCCCTCTTATTTAAGCCCTGCCCTAAACTCCTCCTTCTCATCCAAACCCCACCCTAAACTTCACCCTCTCATCTAAGCCCTACCCTAAACTCCACCCTAAAATTCAAACCCCGCCCTGAACTCTTACTTTTCATCTAAGCTCTGCCTCAAATCCAAACTCCACCCTAAACTCCTCCCTCTTATCCAAGCCCTGCCCTAAAATCTGTTCTTATATCCAAACCCTGCCATAAACTCCGCCCTCTTATCTAGGCCATTACCCCTGCCTTAAACTCCTCCCTCTCATTCTATCCTCGTCCAAACCCTGCCTCCTCATTCTAGCCTCGCCCAAACCCTGCCTCTTCATCCTAGCCTCGCCCAAACCCTGCCTCTTCATCCTAGCCCCGCCCAAACCCTGCCTCTTCGTCCTAGCCTCGCCCAAACCCTGCCTCTACATCCTAGCCTCGCCCAAACCCTGCCTCATTCTAGCCCCGCCTAAACCCTGCCTCTTCATCCTAGCCTCGCACAAACCCTGCCTCTTCATCCTAGCCTCGCCCAAACCCTGCCTCTTCATCTTAGCCTCGCCCAAACCCTGCCTTTTCATCCTAGCCTCGCTCAAACCCTGCCTCTTCATCCTAGCCTTGCCCAAACCTTGCCTCTTCATCCTAGCCTCGCACAAACCCTGCCTCTTCATCCTAGCCTCGCCCAAACCCTGCCTCTTCATCCTAGCCTCGCCCAAACCCTGCCTTTTCATCCTAGCCTCGCCCAAACCCTGCCTCTTCATCCTAGCCTCGCCCAAACCCTGCCTCTTCATCCTAGCCTCGCCCAAACCCTGCCTCTTCATACTAGCCCCGCCCAAGCCCTGCCTCTTCAGCCTAACCTCGCCCAAACCCTGCCTCTTCATCCTAGCTCCGCCTCTCGCCTCACCCTCTCCTTCTGTTCCCACCTCAAACTCCACTTCTTCTTTATAAATAAAAATGTTGGCCATTATATTGTTATGTGCAAGTAGTTGAGCCATTACTATTCTATTTAATGGGAGCATGTACATCTAAAATACTGTTTTATTTACATGCAGATCATTTTGAAACTTGGTACACATATGTGAAATCTAATTCTAGGACTTTTTTGTTCAGGTAAATTTTTCGAAAAAAATGAAAGTGAACGTGAAATTCATAGAAAACGGCAGAAAAGGGGGTACTGTAAAAATCTTTCTCCTCGTAGGATTTTCGAGCTATAACATCGAGAAACATATCATTCGATGCGTAAAGACCACATCTAAAAATCATCCGGTAAATTGTTCGATTTTTTCTGTATTTTTTTTCATTTTAACTCCTCCCCTACTTTTTTTAAATATATTATATTAAAGAAATCGAAACAAATGACCGGATGATCTCTAAAGATTTCTCTGACGAATCGAATGGTATATCTCTCAATGCTGTAGCTTGAAAATCATAGTAGCAGATACTTTTAAGATGGCGTTTTTCGGATATTTTAATTGTTCAGAAGACCCAAATACAGTAAGTGAAGTTTATTGAAGAAAAGAAGAACATGTCAAAAAAATTCTTGATATTGTAGCCCAAGCTTTCCCATTGCCAATTAGTTGCATTTAGGGTACCAGCACGCGTCTTTAGACTTATTTTTTTCAGTGTAATGTGAATATTAAGCTATAAATGGGACTTTATTATATTTATATATATAAAACTGGTCATAAGTATCAAAATCACTTGTTTGCTTGAATCGCAAGTTAACCAGGAATTTAAAAGCAAAGACAATACCACAAAAATTCACCATATCTTTATAAGAGAACTTCTGTTTTTAGAAAATCGACATTTACCGGCAAAGCACCAGCTTTTTTAGCTTTTGCTCCTTTCGTTTCAAATTAAATGGGATCCAAACATTGATAAACCGCGGCTTTCGCATTTGTTCTACTTTCCTAGCCATGCAGTCTAAATGTGAATTGTTGCGCAATATCTTTTCACAAAATGGCTTTCCATCGCACCTTGGTGTTAATCCAAATTAAACAGTTTATGGCCAAGCAATATACTGCAGTTGCTCCTAAGTGTGACAATAGGAAAGTTGTTTACTGTTCTTTTCCCTACTTTGGACCTGCATCTGAGACTTTGTCAAAGGAATTAAAAGTTTTATTTGCTAAATATCTTCCAGATGTAAATCTTCATGTGTTGCTGGTTATAACAATTTTAGAATCGGCTCGTTTTTCAGGTTTAAGGATACCCAACCTGTTCCTATGCGTTCGTCACTAGCTTATAGATATAGTTGTGCGAAGTGCGCATCAGTGTACGTCGGTATGACGTCACGCAATTTCTATACTAGGCTGGCTGAGCATAAATGCAGGAGTTATAGAACGGGGAACCTACGTGCACATGCTCGTCATTTTGCTGTATGTGTTCATGCCGATGAGTGCACCTCAGGATCTTATTGTGATTTTAAGGTTCCAGCATTCACATCCGGTGTTACTGATCCACCAATTTTCTAATCTCTGTATATATTCAAACAGAAGCCTAGCCTGAATGCTGCTTTTAGCTCCTTTCCTCTTGAAATAGTAAATAGATAGCCCGTTTGTTAGCTTTAATTTCATGCCTCATTTGCTTATTTCCGTTTTGATATCTGACCGTGGATTTTACTTTACTAATTGGTTGTACTTGTGTTTCTAGGACTGAACTTCTTCTAAACTGAACTTTNCCACCTCCACGCCGCCCCCCGCGCCCACTTCGCCTACACCAACGGCTTCCCCAGGTGGGTTAAGTGGGTTATATTGACCCACTTCCCACTCAGTGGGTTATATTAACTCATATCCCACTCGATGCACATCCCTCTCAGTGGGCTGTAATAACCCACCCACCCAGTCAGTGGGCTGTGTTGCCCCACTCATAAAATTTTTCCTCCACGATCAAGACCAGGTGGTGGGCAGACCGGAGGTAGCGAGTGGGCAGCTTCAACCCACTCGCTATTTGGCTGTACCTGTAACCCTGTACCGTGCACAGCTGTACCTGTAACCCTGTACCGTGCACAGCTGTACCAAACGGTAATGTTTAGCTCGTGAAAATTTTTTCGATTGTGCCTTGGTTCGCGAGTTTTTTTTTCATTTCACATTCACTCATGATTTAAACAGCAATAAGTGCTTAAATTCGCAGTAATCAAGAAATTTTTTTCAAACTACTGAACAGATTTGAGCGGAACTTAGTATTTAAATATCTGACCTCAGCAACGGTAATGTTTAAACCGGCCGGTAGAAAAGCCGGTCGTTCCTCCTATATCTGTATAACTCGCGAACGAAAGCAAAATAAAAAAACTGTCACGAGTTAAACATCTTCGTTGAGAGGTTAGGTATTTATATAAAAAGTTTCGTTGAAGTCTGCTCTGTAGTTTAGAAGAAATTTCTTGATCGCCGCGAATTTAAGTGACAAATTTCGTGGCGATATAGGTGCCGAATATAAGAAGTGTGAAATCAAGAATGACGGTGAAATATTTAATACACTTCTACCTCTCCAATCGATCTGAAATTTTGCACACTTTAGCAAAGTTGGAGACAATGCATGAATCAATCAATGAATAAATAATTAATTTAAAAAATTGATATTATTTTATTATTAAAAAAAGAAAAAAAATTTTTTTTAAAAATATTGAAAAATAAAATTAGAAATTCATTGTATATGTGTAACATTGGAGACACTGGCCTCTTTAGAAGTGTTGTCTTTTAAAAAGTAATTTTTAAACGCATATTATATACTCCTGAGAGTATGACAAGTGTGTCCTGAGAGTATGACAAGTGTGTCCTGAAAGTATGACAAGTGTGTCCTGAGAGTATGACAAGTGTGTCCTGAGAGTATGAGAAGCTGCCCAGAGGCTGCACTTCAAGGCCAGCCGAGGCGCACATTAGCGGCTGATTTACGTGCTCCCCGAGCCCAGGGCGGTGCCTGATGCAGAGTTGGACCTGACCCTAAATTTAGTCATAAAGGCGAAACCCTCACTGGCCTGCGGGTCAGGGAAGGTTTCGCCGTTTGAAGAATTATTCGAATAACAGAAATTTCAGAACATTTTATATATGGCGTTACTGGGCACCCGTACCCCAAGTGACCCGAAGAGGACATAATGACCCAGTGGGCTCTCGCGTTAGCCCAGTTGGCCTCACAGTTGGCCCTCTTGGCCCTCGTGGTGGCCCAGTTGGCCTCACAGTTTGCCTTGTATGCCCCCGCGTTGGCCCCATAATTGACGCACATTCCCCCCACAGATCTCTGACCCGTCCAGCGATGGCCCAGCGGGCGGGGCCGTGGCCCGGGCCTGCGAGCAGTACAGCACGAAGGTGTACGCCTGTGTGCACGGGGACCGCGCCATGGGGCCCGGGGCCTGGACCCTGGTGGGCGTGGGGCACCTCCTGCTGCTGGTGTGCATTGTGGCCCACTGCCTCCTGCCTGACCTCAGGGCCCTCCAGGTGAGTGGTGGGCCAAACGGGCCATTGTAATACTACTGTAATACTACTATAGCAGATGGGCCCAGTATAGCAGGTGGGCCCAGTATGGCAGGTGTGGGCCAGTATGGCAGATGAAATACTGCAGCAGGTGGGCCCACTTCCCAGTTGCTAAAATACACTGTCCGCAGAGGCAGTATATACTACTGTATGTTTGTAACCCAGTACGCAGTACTGTATATACTATGTATGTAACCCAGTACACTGTCCACAGGGCCAGTATATACGGTGCATGTAACCCAGTACACTGTCCACAGGGCCAGTATATACTGTGCATGTAACCCAGTACACTGTCCACAGGGCCAGTATATACTGTGCATGTAACCCAGTACACTGTCCACAGGGCCAGTATATACTGTGCATGGTGGTCACGCTGCTGCTATACAACCTGATGCTCTTCCCTGCCTCAGCCATCGACTTCCCTGCCAGCCACGTCGCCTGTATAGCACTCAGTGAGTGGCCTGTATAGAGGTCGGAGAATGGCCTGTATGACGCTCAGTGAGTGGCCTGTATAGCGCTCAGTGAGTGACCTGAATAGCGGTCAGTGAGTGGCCTGTATAGTGTTCAGTAGCGATCTGTTTATTTATTCATCTACAGTGTACAGAGCTCCCACTACACTACCTCATGAGGCTTGATCAGACCAGAGTTTCGTATGAATGCTGACGCTGCGTGCTGAAAGAATGTGGAGATAAATGCACTTAGAGTAAAACAAAGCTTCAGTCAGCCATGAATGTTCGACATACAGTCATGTTTGAAGCGCCCAGAACGGCCACCTCGACGTCCCTTCCTCCTAGCTCTGCCCTCGCTCTCGCCCTTGCTCCCACCCCTCCCCTTGCCCACTAGCCCTACCCTTGCCAAAAGCCATAAACACACACTCCCACCCTTACTTTTGCTCTTAGATCCACCCCAACCCTAGCTTCTGCCTTCGCCCCCTGTCGTAACCTTACCCCACCAAAATCGGACTCTCAGTCCAACCTCCGCCACCACAACTACATATGCCGCCATTCTCCCCCTTACTCGAACATCTGATGCTCAAGCTGCCCCCACCTCTCCCACTGCTTTAACCCATAAGGATCTGGATGTTGGTTTGCCATCATCTTTCCCAACCTTAGCATCATCCCAAGATGTTTATATACTTCAGGCGGCCACGTGCTAGAAAAGTTATTTGCTGGAAATAGCTTCAAAATTAATGTGAACACGGGAAGAAAGGTGAAGGATGTACATTTACACGTCTCAGAATTTGTTATAAATTCTTCGACTATAGCAGCGGGCATCCACGAGGATGCAAAAAGGGTAAGGATTGCCTCTTCTACCACCCTAGGCTGTGCTGGAGCATCATGAATAGGGAGGATAGCACCAAAGACAACTATCGTTTCCTCCATATCAAATAAAGAAAATGATTTGGAAAAACTTACAGTGGAGGGAGCGCCAGCGATACACCCTCACAACGAATGTCGATGTCCACCGCACGGCAGGCCACACGAGCGCAGGGAAAACAGGACAATGTTGAGGGGATAAAAATCACCATTGGAAGGAGCGGCGATGAACTGAGAATGATAAGCGGGGATGAGCAGAGTCCATGGAGTAGGAGAGAGGACAAAACAAATCCAGTAAGTCAACCAAGCAATTGAGAAGGAGAAGCACGAGGCGGGCAAGAGTTCAGACTCGCTGCTTTTTTAGAAATGAGGGAGAAAATGAAACACCATATGCATCAGTTAAAACTGATGAAACTCCAGATACAGGAGCTCCTGAACTAGAGATTCTTGACAGAGCGGTGTCGCTGCAGGTAAGCGCACCAAGAAGAGGAGAGTGTTGCATTCTGTTAGCCAACATCGAGAGGCTCTTCCCACAAAGAGCGACATACCGACATACTTTATGATTGCACTAACCGAGTCGCATCTAAGAAAAGATATCCATGATGCAGAAATTGCAATGGAAGGATTACGACATTATCGTGCGGACTGGAAGGATAAGAGGAGCAGTTGTTACCTTAGGAACTCCTTCGCAAGAAGCAACGTGGAATTGAGATCGAAATCTGGTAAATCTGATGGCTTTGTTGAATNGTAGCCCCCTACCTAACACCACCACCCTCCACCACAGAGGCCATCAAGTACTTCTTCTTCTGCGGCGTGTTCCTGTGGTTCTCAGTCGTCTGCTTCGACGTGTGGCGCACGCTCAAGTATGTGGAGGGAGTAGCGTGTTATTATGTCATACTCATGCGCTTGGATAACCTAGTACATGTTGTATATGTATAACATGTTATTTACGTATTTCATGTTATATGGTATGGCAGAATGAGTTCCTTTGAGCAGATTTCATTGAACGGCTGAGAATTTGTCTTATTGATAATAATGTTATACGTTTTTTCAATGTATCGAAAAATATTTTTTTTGCACTGGTAAAACAGAAAGCAGGGTACAGATGAATATTTTTAATTCGTTAACGACGTCAAGAAATTTGTATTATTACAGAATTATTAATGATGTGTTATATGTAAAAAAGTATTATGTCATAACGTGGAAGAATAAAGTATTGCACTGGAAATCGGGGTGGCCAATGTGAAACGTATAACCTTGGTTGAACATGTTAGTCTTGTGAGATATACTAAATGTTTCTTATATAGATTATGCGTGATTGTATGTATACTCCATTACAGAGTTACATATGTGTTACTCACCTCCATATAACACTAATTACCGAAGTCTGCCCTTAGTATACATGCCAGGTGGTGGAGGTATAGCGTGTAGTTCATGTCTGTCGTGCACACGCTGGTGTATAGTCTCATGTGTCACAAGCAGCCCTGATTACTCCAGGCGGGCGAGGACGTGTGGGTGGAGCTGGTAACTCGTGTTCACTCAAAGAAGAAATAGGTGGGTCTGGATGACCCACTTAGGCGATTCAACTGTGTCCAAATAGCGATGCTCTTTTTGACGCACTTGCTCATTTGTGGGTCATACTAACCTGTTGATGGCTTTAAATGAATCCTGTGAATCCTTTAAATTTCAGGCATGAAAGCCATCAAAAGCGAATTTAAGCCCCAAATTTATTATACCTGACATTTAAAAGGCTAGTATATAATAGGTCTAAGTCAAAGTCTAAATCGTCTAAGTGAGTCATCCAGGCCCACCCATTTATCTTAGTATTTCCCAAAGCATGGTGCAGGTTCTCATGATCATTCATTACCCCAGGCGGGGGGAAGACGTTGGGGGACGTCGCAGGTTCGTGCTGTACAGCACCTACGTGTGGGTGCTGAGTGCTGTGCTCACCACAGCTGTGCTCGTCCTCAGCATCAGCACGGGGGCTGAGGCACCCGCCAGCTCCCCAGCCAACAGCCTCCCCATGTGCTCCCTGGGACGTGAGTAATTAGCTCGGTTGGGGATGTCGGGGAATTTCGAGTTAATGTTTCGTCTATATTGAGTGAGGATCTTGCCCCAAGTTATGGTTTAGGGTAACTTTTGGCTGTTTTCGACTGTAAGTTTTAACTAATTTAGCTCTAAAGTGACTAAAAAAGTAACTAAAGTCTTTCTATTTTAAAGTAACTAAAGTCTAGAAATGTTTCTGGAGTATATGGTGTAGTCTTGTTTAAGTTGTGTAGACCTAAACTCTCAGGCTAAGTTTTGACGTAGCTCCTGTAGCACCGCCGGCAGTGGGAGGGGCATATTTGTCCACCTTGTATGCCAGCAAGCTGCTAACTTCTTATACCAGGCAGTGGACACAACTCGCGGATGCTGCATGGGAAGCTTGGAGAGGATTAATTGACTTATACGAAGTATTAATGCAGTGTCCACCATCTACACGTGACAAAACGCCAAATCACCGTTTTTTTTTTAATTTAACACAAACCGTATAACAATTATAAAAACTGGCGGAGCGGTTTATTTTCTCTAGGCGGCCGGCCACTATAACGTCGGTCATACCATTTTTTCATGCTTATTTCTAACAGTGTGGGCGATATCAGTATTACTAAATACATCAAACTTCAGCACAGCAAGGACCGTAGTCAAGCATTTCTAATAGGCACGCATCAGAGGTGTGGCCTCAACTTTTCGTTCAGTTTTTAATTCATTTATAGGATATAAATCAATAGTTTATGAGCGAATAAAATGTTCATACGCAAATCATATTCACCATATCTTCCCTTTAAACGTTTCGAAGGCTTGCCAGCTCCATCATGAGTTCCAAATTTCTTTAGTACAAGTATAAACAATATTCAAAATTACTAAATTAACCGGAAGAGATTTAAACCTAAATTACCTACCAATTTAACGACCACATTTAAACGGAAGAGATAAAAACCTTAATAGCCTAATAAACGGGCTAAATAACATCTAAATTCCATAGCTTATAAATTCAAGCAGATAATAATTATGAGTAATTAGAATATAGGACTTTAAATAAGAAATTTCTGCCATCCCAAGATCTTTAAATTTAAATATCGCGCTTCGACACAAGAGCGTCGTTCTGTACAGCAGAATAGGGCGGGCAAGCAAGTAGGCAGCCAGAACGATAACTTCTGCCACGATGTTCGGCCAATCTGATGTAGAAGTTACGCGATGTCATCGCGACGTACGCTGATGCGCACCATGCACAACTGTATTCAAAACCGGGGAGGACAATAATTGAAGCAATTTCGAGACAAATTCCTGATACTTGTAGAGGGAACAAATTTTGAAATTATTCATCAGTAACCCGTGCAAGATAAATTTCGGATATTATTCTACGAATAGAATCTATAAAACATTTGACAGTTATCGACATGTAGCAGAAGTGGTGCAACTTGCAGTAAATAACTACCCTGCTGTCAACCTTTATGACGAATTCAGAATGTTGCGTGAACTTTTAAATTTGAGTGAATGACGCCTTACTCTCTTTTGGATAATTTACCTGTGGTAATTTATGGTAATCTGGAGATAGATGACGCCACATCATTTTCTTGCATTGCAATGAACAACATGCACGGAGGGCGATCTATTTTTATTGAGCTCCTAAAGTAATTCCGTGCACTCAACACTTAAGTTGCCTTGAATATTCATTAGAGACTTCCTTTGTGCCATTACACGACCACTTATATGGTTAAGTTCGTTTCTTTGGTTAGTTTTAAGTTGTTTTTGAAGAGGAGTATGATAAAGTTGTGTTATCTCTGATGACAATGAAATTGATTTATTTTCTTCATTAATGCGTCGGACCAATTGATCTGCATTATTTAATAAGCGCTTTCTAATATATAATTTTTAAATGATGATTTTCGTGCTTCATAACATAGTTTTGATTGATTTTTATTGGAGATAACGTATCATGGAGGCTTTTTGTTGACTGAACATTATTGAGAGGTCGATAATTGTGATCGTGCTGATATATTTTATGTTTACTCTCTGTTAATGATTATAAACAATGTGTTTTTCATTGTTTATAAGCATTAAAACAATGAGTTCAAATCATGATTTTCACACCCTGCGTGTGAGCATCAAGATGAGATCATTCATTTACTGAATATTTTATTAACTCTACACCTATAATAATTTTTTGTTTTATTATATATTGAGAACTAAAGGGTTCTCTCTAGAGCACCAGAGAGAACTACCAGACTATAGAGGAAAAATTAAATGCAGCTTATGAAATTTTTTTCGGAATTTTAGCTCATGCAGGAGCTACTAAATTATTTTTGAAATTACAAAATTGAAATGATTAGAATTAAATAAATAAAATTAAAAAATTAAACTGCTTACCCTTCTAATGACAAGAATTGCTTGCTGTTAGTTCTACATGGAGCGCCGTGCGGTCTGAGGGACGAGGAAACGACGCCCGCGAGCTTCGTGTCATATCAGGCCGCAGGGTTGCCAGATGGCCTGAAAACGGCCAAGTCCGCGAATAAAAAAGGCCTTTAACTCAATACATAATAGTATATTTTTAGGTTCCGGTGTAAAAATTTCATATCTACTTTGAAGTTTTTAAAAATTTAATTAAGAATTACCCCTATCATAAATTTTTGCCGGCGAACGCAATTGAAAAAAAACTAAATTGCGGAAAAAAGACCATCCGGCAACTCTGTCAAGCCGTCCTCGTGTTTCTGATGAATGAGGAGCGGTGAATGTAAATAGGTTTCACGTTTGCTATGAATAGGACTGGATTGATTGTTTTTTATACGTGTTTATTAGCAGACAAAAAATGAATTTAATGAATCAATATAAGTTTATTATCAATCCCTGTTCTGTCAAGCAAATTTTCGCAGTTGAATATAACATTAGTCATGGAGGCCTTTTGGACTAAAACAATTTTAAAATTCGAAGATATAAGTATAAATCTATAAATGTTTTAGTTTAAATAAAACAATCAGTCCAGGGTACCTATTTCCACTTTGTCATGCATATTGTTTCCTGAGTAATAATAATATTTTGAATGGGACAGCCAAACTTGAACGCAGTGCAGCAATTGCATCACGAATATTGCAATAATAAATTGAAGAGATAACACCCGAAAAATACCTTAACAATCAAGATATTATTCACGACCTCGAACATATCTGCACGCTCAATAGCACGCCGAATGCATTATACCCTCAATATCAGCATTATACCCTCAATATCAGCATTATACCCTCAATATCAGCATTATACCCTCAATATCAGCAATATACCCTCAATATCAGCATTATACCATCAATATCAGCAAGTCTCTTGGTATATTGAAATTTCGTAGCAATTAAAGAAATGTTTTAACAGTGCCTCCTGTTGACGATGCAGCCAACTTCCTAGAAGGCCTGCAATTTGCATAATAACTTCCCAGTTAAAATTTTGAGCCGAGACCGGCGCCGGGTTTAGCCGGGCTGGTCGCGCTTTAGCAGGATGGAGCCGCGAAACTATAACCGGCCATCTATCCCTAAAACTGCGCTGCGCCATGGCTGATACAGAGACAAAATTCTAGCAGCTCGGCAGGGCCGGAACTCTGCGCTGTTTTAGCGCGGGTACTTGGCATTGCCCGGCAGGGAGCTGTGCAGAGCAGATACGCAGGCCGTGCATGGGGGGGGTTTTGAGAGAGGGAGGAGGGGTAGGGGTTGGAAACAGTGACGAGAGAATGAACTTCATCCTCTAGAGATGATGACTTGCAGCCTGTGGGTTTGTACTGAAGAACCTGCCACGGGAATTAGTAAGACAACTGCACCGCGCTCTACTTAATTAAACAACCTTACAAAGTAATGAATGTTTTAGAGTCTCGTACCAGGATTAGGTATTGTGTTTTTCTGGCCAAACGAGCAACATTTATTAAGATGCCATCTCGCTCGACAGACGCCAATCGCCGGAATCATCGTGTGTTTTATGCTAACGACTGGAAATGATGATTACACCGTCTTTTTTAATAAATGATACATATATTGCATTTGTAAACTCGCTTGATTTTGTTGCGATTAAATGCGTGAAAACTTTCAATAACTACTTCTTTTATAGTGAAGCATTGCACAGAAATAATAATATTTAGACTCTTTTTCCTTATCTGCAATATTAATGCCTGCGCTCTCACTCTCGGCACGAGTGCTATAGGGTTAAATTATACATAAATTAGCACTGCCATAAACGCAGGAGTGCTGGCCGGTACAGCGAGGCCGATACAATAATTCATTTAATTGATAATTGATTTAACTGATAATTTATTTAACTGATAGTTTATTTAATTGATAATTGATTGCTGATAATTGATTGCTGATAATTGATTCCTGATAATTGATTTGACTGATAATTGACTTACCTGATAATTTTATTCAAGTGATATTTAATTTTAATGCTAAAAGATTACTGATAATTGATTAAACTGATAATATATTTAACTGAGAAGATGTTTAACTGCTAATTGATTCCTAATAATATAATAATATTAATAATAATACAGGCACGAGCCTGCAGCGCTCGGCAGTAAAACCACGTGCCGCTTCTGGCTGCTGGGCAATTGTACGAAGCCCCGCTGTGCATTCCGGCACATGCAAATGTCCGTGAGTTCCCTGCTGCCATCATTTTCTTTCCTGTCTTGCAAATATTCTTAGCATTTTGGTTAAAGTGGGAACCAGGCTATGTGTTTAGTTATGTTGTTGTTGAAAAAGAATTATTTTCCGAATTGCTACCTCAATTATATAACATACTTTGCTGAGCAAACATCTATATATTCAATTATATTGGTGTAATTCGGCAGAAGCTTTTCTTTTATGCAAGTTTGATTGAAGACCAGAGCATGCTTTTCATTAAAAACCTTCTTGTTCGTTTTTTCAATGAATCGAACAAAATTTCTTGCTGCCGCCGGGAGATCATAAAGCAGGTTACCAAATGATATTTTAATGGAATGCGATGTTTCGAAAATACGATTTGCACTATCAAGCAGGTGCAGGTTTTGCATTACTTGAAATTGGTGGACAATATTAATTTAATTATATGCATATGCCGAAGCAACTTATCATTCCTGCTGGTACATGTACTACTGAAGAAAATGCTGTCATGGAGTACATTCTTTCCGTGGTAAGAAGTATGGACATTGAGGTCAACAGGGAGGACATCGATGAGCTTGTGGAAGGTCACTCTTGTGAGTTGACCACAGAAGAGTTATTGTACCTGCAAGAACAGCAGCAGCAAGATTTGCTTCAGGAGCAGCAATCCTCAGAAGATGAGGATGTAAGAGACGAGGTTTAAAGTGCAGTGGTCTATGACATGTGTGCTAAGTGGGTTGAGCTGAAGGCGTTTGATGAAAAATACCATCCTGATACAGCAGTCTGTAACCGTGCTGTGATCATTTTCAATGATATTGTTATGAAGCACCGCAGAAAAATAGCGCAGAAAAGGCAGAAGCCACTGCTGGGGCTGGCTATAGGAGGGGGCTGGCTGAGCTTCGTGCGAATATATGTACATGCTTCACGATAATTTCTAATGTTTCTTCGGTTGGAACATTAGTGAACAAACTAGTAACATCCAGTGAAGCTAGTAGACCAGAAGGCATGAACAATTTCCAAGAAGTCAGTTATAGATTTCAGAGAGTATTTCTGTGGAATATATGGTATAATTATAGAGTCCAGTTCTTTAGAAGTCCTGTATACTGGAGAAATAACTTGTATTATAGGTCGTATAGAGGGTTGTTTTCTTTGTGAGTTTTAATGTTTCCATAGAGGTAGCCCGGACAATAGCTCCCAACAATCGGGGCAAGTTTTTTAGATCCTATTGCTGAGTTCGCTGTGTTGGTTAATTTATTTGCTCTTCTCTGATGTTGTTCTGTTGGATCTCCTGCGACACAATTGAATTTGGACTCGTCTGATAAAGCTGCATTAATTTTTGAGAGATAATCCGTTTTATCCATGATAGCGAAAGTATTGCTTTTATCAGCTTTCCGTATCACAATTTGTCTCTGCGTTGTTTAACTGCTTGACGTAGAACAGGAGTTAAGACTGCTGTGATCGATGAGCCTCGTTCTTTGGTAGCTTCAGCTCGCAATTGATCTTACAAGTCTGGGCTAATATCCTGTGATATCCTGATATGTAGCAGTGTAATATCTACGGACTTTTGTGCTTGCATTTCACACGCTTGACTGAAGATTTTTAAGGAATAAAGACTAATATCCGAGGTTGCGCTCAAGACATTGAACTCATTATATTAAGCTCTACCTAAGGATCGGGTCACGTTGACTAAGTTAGTGAGGGGTAAGTAAGACACATCAGTCCAGATAACGTATCTTGTATACGGGGTGGTAATACAGAGTTGCGATACAGAGGAATAAGCTACGGCGTCGACCGTAAGGTCGGAGAACTCTACTAACACGCTATATCGCGGAGTGCTCATCAGCTACTGGGGGGTGTGCTTAAGGTTGCTAGACCTTTTATAAGCTTCGCTTCCGCCCACTACTGAGGTCTTGATCGCGTGATCTATCACGTGTCTATCAGATGTTGACTCGTCCTCAATCTCCATCAGGTCAAGTGAATTGAGACCGGACACCTTCCCTCTTCCGGTAAGATCGTCCCGATCGTATGGACACAAAATAAAAAAAACATCTTGTTCAAAACCTCCGGTCAAATCGTATCTCATACCTTAAGTTACAGTAATGAAGGTTATAACAGTAATATAATTCCTTCACTTGAAAGTAGTAAAAACCAGAGTATGGTACTTTGAAAAGAAAAGAACAAGTCCATCTCCAACTCAATTAGGGAAGAAATCCCAAATGGGAATACACCTCGAGGTATTCAAAACACCTCGTGGTATTCATTGCTACGTTCTTCCGTTCATTGGGTTCATGTTCTTGTGACACATAAGCTAATTTCTGCCGACTCAGAGTCTAATTAAGGCAAGCTCTCGCCGACACTGTGGACTCATAGCTAACTAGGTCTATTGGTAAACAAAGTCCTGGTTTATTAACTTCAAACGCCATCAATGCGGTTGGAGGTTAGTTATGATTTTAGATTCCTCTCTCTGAACTATATTGATGATTCATTCCCATTCATTTATTGTAAAAATTAAACAGTGAATATCTCAGGTTACAGGAATGCTTATAGAATCTACATCGTCGAATAGAATAGAAAATCTTGAATGCATTATAAATCTCGAATTAAGATTATAACACAAAATAATAAGGATCAAAACATTCACATAGAATCGGAAAAGATATAAATAATCGAATCTTCGCCTTCAGAGAAACATTTTAAATTGACAATGAACAATTAGAACCACATACTAGGATTGATTCATCGCTAACACCGAGTTACATTAATTAGATATATTAACTTCGAATGTGACATTTTTAAAACACATTTATTATCTGCTAGCTGTCATTAAATCACGGAGAAAATTGTTCGTACAAAATTCTTCATGTTTCTCGAAATCATAAATGTATGATGAATGAACGCATCATAAAAATCAATATAAGCATCGGTCTGTTTCATTAATTTTATGATATTGCTAATGCAAATGCTAGCAAAGTGACAGTCATTTTAACTTGAAAATCAGTTGGCGATTGCTAATATAATCGGGATGCTTGTTGGTTATAAGTTAATAGCGATTAATAATTATTTTTAGATAGAGATGCAACTCAAATTTCGCAGAGCATAAACATCAATCTTTGTTTAGCGCGTAAACTTTGCAAGATTCGCTTTGAAAACATTTACAGACAAATGCAGTAAAATGAGACTGTTCAAAATAAAGTAAAGCATTCTTCGACAACATGTTAATTTCAAACGTGTGAAATAATACAGTTGAATGGTAGACACAGTAATTGTATCAAACCATTTGTCATTCGCAGTGCTTGATTCAAATACAATGTAATATTTGAACAACAAAATCTCATTAACATTAAACATCGTTCGAATAAGAGGCAAAATGAAGATACATACATGAGCAATTCATTCGTAAAGTTGTAAAATTTCAACTTCGGTTCGTCCATTTGAATGATCTCAGTGGCATAGGATTAAAAAAAATAATCACCTCAGGAATGATAATATCACTTTCTGTTGCATTTGGCAAGTCTCATCAAGAATGAACTCCATGAACCGTATTCTTGTTATGTGTTTTAATTAGATCGCTTGTCTTATTAAAGATCTGATTAATTGCCATCGCTGAGCGTGAATACATCTCGCTAACATAGCGATTTCGAACAGACGTTTTGCGCAATTAAGGTAAGCAATTGTGCTTGCATCGTCATTGAATTCTTTGCGCTTATAGCAAAAAAATTGTCGGTGAATTGAGGTCGAGTTCTTTACGTGAATTACGAGATCAATCGTCGGCATTAACTCAAGCAATAGAAATATACTTATATTCAACTCAAAAATTTCACCTTTTTATATTAAAATGCACATGATTTTATTTTAAGAAAACACTTTCATTAATAGTGCAATGAATAATAGTAGCAACGAAATTAACTTAAGCAACGTAATTGTAAATACATTACATCCTCATAAAAAAATTATTGGCTCGATACAATCATCGTTGACATCGTTGCAATTATGAATGAGGGTTGCTAAAAAAATACTTCTCGACCATCCAGAGGGAGAAAAAAAATACTGACTGTCTTCAATAAATCGAGTCAGCATTCATTATGGCACGTTGAACGCTTCGAGATGCAAATGAACTGCCAGTCTTTGACGGCTGTATCTACTCATGCCTGTACAATAGAGAATTGCTACAGTTTAATCTACTTTTAAAGATTAAATCTACCATTTGAAATCTCTAGGTTATCTTAATTTATCAATTCTTTACTTTTACAGTTACTGCAATTGAGTAGATAACATACATTATCTTATTGATAACTTGGTAGAAAAATATAGAGTAGAACATGACATATTGCATTCAAATATCAAAAGACATTTGTGGATCAACGTTGCACATTTGAACATATTGTTGCGAAAAAAAACATAGGCGGAAATTGATTATACAATATTTCACTGCCTAAATTAATGTCCGTTATATTTAATGTGGCGTCAATTTTATCGGTAGATTTACTCGACAATTCTGCTCACAATTATTTGCTGCTTTAAGTTATAATGAAGGTTTATTTAATCATTATTATACATTCAAGAGAATTATATTTGATATATATAGCAATAAGGCGCGTCTTGGATACTCGAACTTTGAATTTTTTTAATTCAACAAAATTTTAGCCCAATTCATCTCATATTGAATGTTGGAGGTTTAACGGTTGAAGGGCAGAAATTCTTTATAATCGTGACGAAATGACATTTTAGTCAAATCTCAAACGAGTATGGTAACAGGAATCAATTGCAAGGTGAATCGTTATTTAGACGTCAAATGTAAATACTTTTTATTCGATTGCGCGTCACATCACTTACGCGTTTGGTTACACATTGTAGCGTCGATGAGTATATATATAGATATGAACATAATGGCTGAATATATATAATACGGGTTCATATAATCATTAAAAATGACCCTGTTTGAACTTTAACGAGACGTTACTATAGTTCACATCAATAAAACGTCTAGTTCATAATTATAGCTCTGGTAACATCAATGCACGCTTTATCAATGCATACAATCATCATGTATTCCTTCTTATACGCACGCATTTTACAAGAGATACATTCGTCAATAAACATACTTATCAATGCAGAAACCTGTCGGCACGTGTAAGGTCAATACACTCTGAGTCAATGCCAGTGAACTCAACGTTCAGAGACGCTAGTGCTTTTTTCACAGCCTTCACGTGTATGTTCACGTGTTGCGCGATGTACTTTTAAACACTATTTTCTAGGATATAGTTGTACATGCGTTAAATAATTAGATATCTGTCTACAACATCTTTGATACTCAAAGCAAAATTCAATTTAAATAATATGGGTATATACTGGTCAAAATTATTTTTAAAAATTCAACCTCCCGATTCGCTAATCGTTATGCTACAATGCAACAATATTTTAATCAGCATTATTTATTTATGCTACGGGTTCGGATTTTAATCAGAGTCTTGAAACTCGTTTAAGTTCACAGCACATTGTAAAACTTATAGATTCGTTTAAGTTACCTTACGCAATAGTTATATCATTATATAACATGGTAAAATATTACAGAATGTCGTAAATATATGCTACATCCACCATAATCAATTCGATAACTGCCATTGCGGTCAACTGGTAAAATTGTAGAATTAATTGCTCTACTTACGAACCTCTGGCTTTTCAAGCCATCCAAACCACGTAAATCAACTCAAGATGCCTTTCTTGTGGCTCGAGGATTTTTCAGTCGCTAACCTGTAGTTAGCTATGCCTCGAATGGTGCGCTGTATGCAAGTTATGGAGTAAAACATTGAGTGGGACGTCACAGTCCCGTCAGTCACGAAAGGGTTAACGATCCGTATTAGAATTCAATAGATGTTACGATTTCAGAATTATCTTCAAAAAGTTTGTTGTTGTTCGTTTGATCAGAAGTTTTCGTTCATTTGATCAGAACTTTTCGTTCGTTTGATCAGAAACAGAAAAAGTTTTCATTCGTTTGATCAGAAACAACATTATTATTCATTCTCTTGCATTAAGTATATGAACGATTAGTTAATTTGTAATTTGTATACAACCGTATACGAATTAAGTATACGATTGATCATCCTGCTAGATCGCGGGAAAGAAGCTAGATACCCATTCAATTCAGTTGCACTTTCGCTCACGTGTTATGTAGTTCGGCTCGTCTGAAATCTGAATTGCATGTTTAGTGTGCATGATGCCAATCGGAAACTCTGCCTAATGATTACTTAATGAAGTTTTGTTCATTGCGGTCAACTTAAGAGACAAATTTTCAACTAACTAATACTTTTTATAAGTCTAATTTTAATTGTTGAGTGAAAGGTGCAGACTTGCAACTTCCAAGTGATTAGGTACTTTATAGAAACTGAGCAAGTTAGCGTATGTGTTTTAAGCCTTTAAGAAGTTCATTTTTTGCCTCAAATAACAATGTTGGATCGAAAAAGTGGTCTTGGTGGATCGAAATAATATATGAACCTTCAAAATTAGAATTCCATCCTGGACTCCCGAAATATTCAATTAGATTACTAATAAGCATTTGTTTCTTAACAATTTGTCTCTAAGTTAAATTAAGCAAACGAACTAAACGGCAGGAAGTAATAGCGTCTCACGACTAAGACAACACCAAACTGAGTTCAACGTGATGCACACTGCCGGGCCCATTTGGAGGAGCAAATGATACACAAACATTTACCAGGAATGCATGTCTGGTTATTGTCTGCAACTGATTGATGTCCAGTGACTGTCGACGCTCCATAGATGCATTTCTACGCGTTGGTGCCAATTATTATTAAAATTAGAAATAAAATTACACACTTAGCTCATTTTTATTCTAAAGGTGTGTATATTTGTTATATGTTGAAATCAACACTCATGTTTTCATTAAAAAAGATTTGACGTTAGAATTTTTAACCAAGTGATACGAGTCAATTCAATAAGCCTCATCTGTCACTTATTTTCGGCCATCATGGGCGATCTCTTTGTTAGTCATAATGAACTGGAATGTTTGCTGCAAATCAAATGAACGGTATATTAAGTTCAAGTCATTTAACACTTGCACAATTTCTGATGGAGGTTTAAAATATATTTTGATCTTTACGCCAAGAAAAAATTTTTTTATAATCCTTCCAATGATCTCACTCATCGTCATCTAAATATTTAAAATGTAACTATTTGGTTGTTTTGAAGACTCCATTGACTATAGAGCAATCGACTATAGACATTGACTATAGAGCAATCGGTATTTATTTCTATCGCAGGACAATGATAATACATAGTTATATTCAAAATTTTGAGCTGATCCCTTCAGTACTGAAGGAGGTATGGGTGGGTTTGGTTGAGAGAAAAGTTAGGTTGTTCATCTGAGTCTGCAGGTGTGTTTGCAGCAGCATGCGGGTTCGGAGGAGTGTCGATTCGGTCCTAAGCCATTGAACTGACACCTGCATTGGGTAGCCACTAAGTGTCGCAGTGTTTGGTCAATATAACCTTAATAAAATTGAGCATTAAAATCACAAAACCTCTTACTTACTTTTTTAAGTGCTGGTCCTATAAATTCCGCTACCATTTTAAATTTTTCTTTTATTATTAACCCATTGTTAATTTTTGCAGCATATTTATTTATCTATCGATAAAGTTAATTATCTGTCTAATTTGTTCATGCATCAAATGATGAATTTTAAATACTCATACCCGAATTTCTGTGATTGAAATCCTGATACGTTATCGCTAATAAATTTTGATAAAATTTTACAATTAATTTTAATAGGTACAATTTTATTTTCACTCCTATCATATGATGCTCATTTATACCAGCTGCAGCTGTAGAATTTAATTAAAATAAAATACAAATAATTCAAAGCTAAAATTTTTTGAATTAAATGTAATTATTTAATACATGAAATGGTACATGCTGTTGATTTAAATTATATTAAAAAAATATTTGGTTAGAAATTTGATTCAAAAATTTGAATTAGAAATCAAATTTTATTAAAATAACTTTTATTATTTAATAGGTACAACTCATGGTACATGCCCAAGCTCTGAATGATGATATATTGCAATAATTTCCGCTTCAACAACAAACGTTTTCTAAAAGACACGAGATGTTCAAAAACTCGAAATGGGAGACGAAATCATTTAGAATCTGAAGTGAAGTTATTATATAGAAAATATCGACAAAATAGGGCAAAAACATGAAAAAATGTATGTCTGGACGCGTAACAATGGGTGTTTATAATATGAAACAACTTTCCATCATTTAAATGTCAATATGGAATGTGGATCAAGTCTATTTATTGTGAAATCAAACTTGACATGACCAAAAGATGTGCGTGTGACGCCGCCATGTCAGATATGATCGTAGAAGCACGATGTGAAGAAAGAGTTAAGAATAAAAAAGTTAAGAAAGAGTTAAGCACGCCTTGGAAGAGTTAAAGTTCATCTCATACTTTTGTGTGATATCAAAAACTTTGTTGGTATTGTCCAATTGTGAGAATTTTTTTACAAATGTGGATGTGTTTTTTATTTTAGAATGTATTCATTGCAAAAATTTGTCCACTAGCCTACAGATAAACGACTAGTTAACTTGATTAGGCGTTGGCAACATGGGATTGGATTTCAAACCACGAGCGATTTTGGAAGCGCAGCAGTTTCCAATGAGCTCAGTTTATCAATTTTCATTGCAGTGGGAGGTGGTGTAACGCAGTGGTAGGGTCGGTTTTTGATACGTTTTCTCATATTAACATGAGAATATATTACTTATACAGAATTCCACACTGACTAGAAAGCTCTTGTTGTACCTTGGCTATCTAGCACTGTGCAGAGAGTGGATGAATATTGCATGTATTTCCGGTACGTTGAATGGATCAGGATGCAGTGAAGCTTGTCTGAAAAATCAGTTGCGATGAATTCCTGCCAAATTATCCTTCGCAAATGTAAAACAAGTTTATGATTGCGTAGTTGTGGTCACATTAGAGCGGTCAGACTGCATTATCACATGTTCAGTTGACACTTGCTGTACAATTAGACTGTTTTTAGGGTAAAATTATTTATTTGGGGTAACATGTGCATGCAACCTTGTAAATAAGTTTATGGCTTGTAAATAGTTTTTCATTACTCAGTGTAAATGGCTTTTTATTAAAAATAACCTGGCGACACATCTTGAAAATGTTTGGCGATGCTTTGGGCTTAAAACCCATATATTGGTGACGCTGCTTCCACCCTCTGCACCCTGGGCTATCTATTCTAACTAGAATAAAACATTTTGGTTGAGACTTTGACTGCAGGTGGGTGGGGGAAATGGGTGCAACTGCTAGATATGAATGCTATAACTTGAATGCTATAACTATAACTTGAAGGCAAAATTGGATGGAATAAATTTCAGTTTCATGGTCATGGCACCATAATTGAGCTTAAAAAATATGATATTAAATAGAAAATGCAAATAAAATTTAGTAGTAATAATTGTAATTTAGTAGTAGTAATTTAGTAGTAATAAATAAATAAATTTGAAACAAGAACCACCACCAGGGGCCACGGCTATAAGCTAAAAAAAAACTAAAAAAACAATGTGAGGCAGGAGCCAGCAATTTATGGTAAGTAAAGCTAGAGTATAGACCTGTATTTTGCATGTTTCAATTTAAGTTTAACTTATCTAGTAAAGAAATGGCATTGTTTCAAAATAAAAAAGTGGTCAAAGTTACCCCATTTTACGGTACTGATCATCATCACATCACGTCTCGTCTCGTGTCTTGTCTCATCTTATGTCTTGTCTCGTCTCATCTCATCTCCTGTCTTGTCTCGTGCCTCGTCTCATGCCTCATCTCATGCCTCGTCTCATCTCATCTCGTCTCATGCCTCATCTCATGCCTCATCTCATGTCTCATCTCATGCTTGTCTCATGTCTCATCTCGTGCTTGTCTCATGTCACATCTCATGCTTGTCTCATGTCTCGTCTCATGCTTGTCTCATGTCTCGTCTTGTATCTCATCTCCTTGTCTCATGTCCAATCTCATGTCTCGTCTCGTGTCTCATCTCCTTGTCTCATGTCCAATTCATGTCTTGTCTCATATCTCGTCTCGCGTCTCATCTCACATCTCGTCTCATGTCTCGTCTCATATCTTGTCTCATGCCTCGTCTCATGCCCCCTCTTGTGTCTTGTCTCATGTCTCAGTCTCGGCAGTAGTCCAGGACCAGTGTACCTCACTCACTGGCTCACGACTGAACTGAACATAAACTGCACGACATGACATGGTAGAAAAACTGTCAGAAAGCTGCAGAGCTCTGAAATTTTGAGAGCATGCTCTAGAAACTATAATCTTGATTTCAAATTATCTTTCATTAATTTCAAAATATGATATCAATGTTTATTTCTAGCACAAATGTTACCCCCTGCACACTCCAGCTAAGCAGGTACTTAAAAGACATTTCTTGAAAAAAAAAATGGTGTTGTCATAGTTCAAGTTTTTTTAGTTCGTTTCCAAACACAAGTCAATCAAATTAAGCAAACATTTGGGTGGAACTTTCAAAATTAAATACCTTTAATTAGCTGATGCAGAAAGTGGCTGTCCACCATTTTGCCAGCATTGTTCACATTCGTGCGTACTTTGTGCACATACCTATCTATAGTCAACCACACTACCATAGAATTGGGTAATTCTCTTGAAATATAATGTAGGGTAAACACACCATATTCTGACACCTTAAGGACGTAGCAAGAATTGAATGGCTATAAAAAATCACCATAGGGTAAACACACCATATTCGACACTTTAAGGACGTAGCAAGAAATGAATGGCTATAAAAAGATCACTGTTTGCGCAACTTGAGCTCTGATTGCTTTATGTCAGTCTCAAAACACCACACTATGCACCAGCAATGATGAAACGTCACAAACTGTTGCCATATTTATTTAAGAGTCTTTAGAATTCAAATCTACAAAATTGCTGAATTCTGACACTGTGTGTGACTAAATTTGGCATATTGTGAGACTAGGTAATTCCGACAGTGCTTCAAAACCGTAATTCGTAATTCCGACACCCTGTCTTGGAATTCCGATGCCTTGTTTGAGCTGTATCAAAATATGACACAGCTTGAAACGAGCTGTGTGTGTCTAATTCCGAGCTGTGTTGAATTAGTTTTTATGTGTCTAAAACTGTCTCTTAACTTAATCATCTATTAATTTATTACCACTTAAAATCAGCAAATACAAGTAAACTTAAAGGATTCCTAATATATTTACAGACTTATTTAAAAGTCTCAAACCATAATATTCTTTCTACACAAACAGTTAATCACTAATTGGTAGAGCAAAGTCAGCTATAAACTTTGACACGTGTTTCAATGTTCTCACTGGGTGATGTGGACTTTCGCTCTGAGTATCTTAACATTTTCCCACCAGACCTAGTGTTTTGCGGAAATATTGCGTGCAATACTGTAGTATGACGTCACTATTTCAACCATCTATGCATGCGTGGAACTACGACAAAGCTTAATATAAAGGAAAAAGTTGAGTGGTCAAAGTGTCAGAATTACCCACGATGTAGGCAGAGGTGGGCAGTAGCGCGCTACATGTAGCGGATATGGTGCATTTACCCTATCACTTCCACAGAACTAAAAAGGTTGCATGATGATGCAAGGCTGACATACACAGGTTTTGTAGTTAGCTCACAACCTTTGTTACGCTGGATTGTACTTCAGGGAACTGTTTGAAATTTCTAAAACACGGATGGCAATGCTTTTACATGATACACACATTTATACTAGATACAAAGAAAAATGAAGACCAGAAATATTATTTAGCAATTAGAATTTTATCAATCCTTTAATGCAGTGGTTCCCAAACTTTTTCAGGCTGGCGCCCCCTTTGGCTCCCTACTGAATTTCTAGCGCCCCCCACAGACATACGACTCCTTTTTTAAATTTAGTACGCTGCAATTTTAAAGAGAAAGATTGAACACAAATTTGTGTTTCACAAATAGAACCCTATTTAGTGTCCCAATATGGTTTTCAGCTGTTTCAACTGTTTCAGCAGTCAGCACTAGAAACCTAGGACTTCGCGGGCAAATTTACGGCCGGACTCGTGGCCAGTCTCACGACCAATCTCCAAATTCAAGTATCAAGTAATACCACTCAAACTAATGAACCCAGCTCTATGAAACTTGGAATATGTATTCATCAGGACCTAACAGTGATGTTTAGCTCGTAATTTTTTTTTAATTCCACCTTCATTCGTGAGTTACGCGTCGATTGCGAAACAGGCCAAAATTCGCAGTGATCAAAGAATTTCTTCCAAACTATTGAACATATTTGAACGAAATTTTGAATATACATTCCTAACCACCAAACGGTGATTTTTTAACTTATAATTTTCCTTATATTCGGCCCGTATCGACAGGTAATTTGTCACTTAAATTTGCGGCGATCAAGAATTTTCTTCCAAACTACAGAACAATTTCAAATAAACTTTGTATATAATTACCTAACCTCTTAACGGTGATGTTTATCTCGTGACAATTTTTTATTTTGCTTTCGTTTGCGAGTTATACAGATATAGGAGGAACGACCGGCTTTTCTACCGGCCGGTTTAACCCAGAGCCGTATACGTATAGCCGTATAACTCGCAAACGAAGGCAAAACGAAAAAATTGCAACGTGCTAAACATTACCGTTTGGTAGTTATACTGCAAATTCAAAATTTTGTTCGAATCTGTTCAGTAGTTTGGAAGAAATTGCTTGATCACTGTGAATTTCGGCCCGTATTGCCATATAATTGTGGCAAGAACAAATGATGGCAAAATTCTAACAATTTTCACAAGCTAAACATTATCATTAGGTCCTACTGAATATGTGTACTAAGTTCCATCAAGTTAAGTTCATTGGTTTGAGAGTTATTCCTTGATCATTGAATTTGGAAATTAGCTGTGAGACCGACCGTGAGTCCGGCCGTTAATTTGTCCAAGACGTAAACCCAGGAGAGGTTAAAAAACAGATCTGGGTGACAAAACTATTGCTGGGAGTCATATGTTGCACGTGTTGTGTACAAATCGTCAAACAAACGTTGGAACTTCTGACTTCGACTTCGGACTATCACCTCCCTACCACCCTCTTCTTCCTTCCCAAAATCTTTCCACCGCCCCTAGGGGGGTGATATCGCCCACTTTGGGAACCACTGCTTTAATGATTTGTTCAAATTTGTATAGTAAAATGAAGTTATGCTAACTATATATATAAGTCATATACGGTACCATCAAACGGAGTAATAAAGGACGGGCAGGGCACTGTCCCACTCTAGAAGCAATCTTAATTACCATCATCGCATGGAATTTATGAGCGGGCCTTTCCAAATTGGGAGCGCAGCAACATCACCCAACCTTCCACCACGATAGCTCAGTGATTACTGACTTACCCCACCATGCCAGCCCGCTGGCTGAATGGCGGCAGCCATTCAGCAATTTTTTTGCCATATGCCCAAGCTTCCCAGCCAAGTCACTTGGCAATATTAAAAATATATAGGTAATTATAAAACTGTTTAATGCCAATTGAATTTTTGAATAATACATTTATAACACAACTCCAAAATACAGAGTTTCATGTGACAAAAAAGTATGGAACAATTTATTTAAATAATTTAAATAAGTTACTTGCAAAATTTTCCATGCTTCCGCTAGTGGAAACGAGCGTCGTGCACACCCATCTTATCAACCTGACTAACCATGTTAAGACTCAGTCACTCACTTCTCTTCAAAATTTAAATGTCCCTGCTTTACACTGCATTTCAAAGCAAAGCCCAGTATCGAATTGGAAAAATTAGAAACGCACTTCGAGTTCAAACACGCGCAGTCTATATGGTTTTGCGTGGCATATGGTATGGCGAAGCTCGCTCATCTTTGTTGACATTAGACTAATAGATGATTGAACTTGTTTTGAAAGTCTATATTTTCTATCGACCGTCTTTTGTCATAACTCATAACATAACAATGCATACTATTGGTATGATTTTAATTTTATGTAATATCTTATATTATTTTCCAGCATTGTATGGTTATTTTTGTTTAATTAATTATGGATAATTTATTAATTTAACTTTTATTCAATGAGCTTGTCAGTATAAATAGTTACTAATTATGCTACTAGGACTTGTCTTAGAAGGGCTGACAATATTTTATTGTTAACATCATGGAAGTTTCGACTATATTAACTGATAATAACTATCATTTTTAAATGACTGCATCAATCTTCTGGGACAAGTTTTTACGATTTAAGTCCCAAACTTTACCACTTTGAACTAAATGGCAATGAAGCTATTTAATACCAATACTGTCCTGCTGTTTGCAGGCATTTTCAGATTTATTTATTTTTTTTTGTCTGCTACATTCTCACGTAACGCTACCGACCGCATCTCTGCTCACGTCTCGGACAATTTTACGGCCGGTCTCCAAGGAATGTCTCCCAATTCAATGAACAAGGAACATCACCCAAAGTAATGAATGCAGCTCAACGAAACAAGGTACACATATTCATTAGGACCTAACCGAGATGCTCAGCTTGTGAATATTATTTTTTTTCATTTCATTTTCATTCGTGAGGTAAACAGCAAAACAAGGGGAAATTTGCAGCGACCAGGAAATTTCTTTTAAGCTACAGAACAGATTTGAACGAAACTTAGAATATTCTTACCTAACCTTCGAATGGTGATGTTTTGTATCCTAGCATTTTTTTTTTCGATTTGCTTTAGGTCTTGAGTTTTTTCCATATCACCTTCATTCGTGAGTTATAACCAAAATTTGCAGTGACTGAGAAATTTCTTCTATGATGCTTAGCTCTGAGTATATAATGCTATATACTCAGCATGATCATGCTGCATTCTCAGCATGATCATGCTATATACCACTCAGCATGATCATGCTGCATTCTCAGCATGATCATGCTGCATACTCAACATGATCATGCTGCACACTCAACATGATCATGCTACATACTCAGCATGATCATGCTACATACCCAGCATGATCATGCTACATACTCAGTATGATCATGCTACATTTCTCAGCATGATCATGCTACATTCTCAGCATGATCATGCTAGATACTCAGCATGATCTTGCTACATTCTCAGCATGATCATGCTACATACTCAGCATGATCATGCTACATTCTCAGCATGATCATAGAATGCTACATTCTCAGCATGATCATGCTACATTCTCAGCATGATCATGCTACATTCTCAGCATAACTAGTCAGACTGTCAATGAATGTGATTTTACACTAATCTGAATTTATCTGGCTGTCGCTCAAGTAATCACACACTGGGACAATAGAAAGAGATGATTAATATAAGACACTGGTAACAATTACTAAATAGTTTATATACCAGCATGTGGCCCCTAACAACATGCTCAGCATGATCATGCTACATGCTCAGCATGATCATGCTACATGCTCAGCATGATCATGCTACATTCTCAACATGATCATGCTACATTCTCAGCATGATCATGCTACATTCTCAGCATGATCATGCTACATACTCAGCATGATCATGGTGCAAAATTGAAATGGTGCTAAATTACAAGCTGCCTGAAAGGTTACAGATACAGAAATGCTATGCAGCTGCTGATATGAAGCTTGCAGCAGACAAGGTTGTTGTCAATGCTCAATGGCAGGTCCATGGATACAGTAATATCATCTCAATAAAGGAAAAACAAGTAAAAATCAACAAGCCAAAACTCGTTTATGAAATGTTTCATGGTAAGAAGTTATTAAGAAAAAACTCTCAAAACTGTCCCTTATTGCCCCGTTTGCTGGTTTTGCTCACAATTATTGTACTACTAGTGCAGTAGCTGCTGACTGCTCAATGGCAACTTAATTGTTATTGAAAATAAAGATCTTTTTGACAACATATTAGCATTAAAATCTATGTCTGTAGACGATTTTGCCAACACACACCGCACATATTACTTTAAATGTTCCTCTATTTCTATTTTATATTTGAAAATTCTAGTGGTTTAGCTATTCAGGTAAAAAGGTCTAAAAAAATAGATAAGCTAAAATCTAGTATGGAAAACATCTGCCCTTTGAGCCACAACTAGAGCTCTACTGCCATTGTCAGAACGCCAGATTACTGCTAGACAAATTATTAATCTCTTCCCATCTAATTATTGACAAGCGCTTGATGAAGCCGCTAGATTCCAAAGTTATTGAAAATTTGTTACTTTGGAGGGTTAAGATTTTAGTAACAAGTAAGATTATTCCAATCCTTGCTAAAATCTTGTAATGGTTGATGACGTTCTGTCATAATCTTTTATGTCAGACTTTTTCAATTCTCAGCTGTTATTGTTGTCTTAGTTGAAAGGTGCTGTTTATTTAAAAAGAAACTTTCCTAAAAAGTACTTCCCAGTACAATATTATGAAAAATAAATTTTTTTGTGAGACTTGAACCATTGCAAATCAAGAAGTCAAAACATGAACTTATCCTAATTTTCAATTACTTCGTTCAAAGACTTGCATTGCAATATTTCATACAAGTGGCAATTCAATTATTTATAAATGACTTGAATGTTATCTCCATTTGAGTTTATTCTGGACAACAACTTTATTCAAAATTTCTAATTACATTTATTTGTGCATGTTGCATAGATACTGTTGCTCTAATTCCTGAGAGAATGCTGGCTATGAAAATTTTCATGTCATTATTTCCATAGATTGCTGCACAACTCAAGTCTAAAATTGGATTTTAATTTCCACTGTCACTGTAATGATTTGCCTGTATTGAATTATATTGTTTCAATTATATTTGTAAAAGTTTTTGAATGATTATTTATTAGCAATGAAATGTAATTCAGAAATATCCAATTAAAGTTCATTATTGTTTGAAGATGAATTCGTTTTTAATAAATAACATTTATTATGCAAGAAGAGTAGTTATATTGCATATAGGTACATGTTATCCTGCAGAATGATCACATATTGTGAAATAAGTAGGTATATTTTGTAACTGTATTAATATCTGTTTTAATTTATATGTTTTTAACCATCATTAGCCCATAAATGTACTGGGCATATACGGTAGTGGCAAGCAAGAAAATTTATTGTTGCTCTTCTTTTTGTGTCCTACATATAAGTAGACTAGTGATGAATTCTTGATATCAGCATTATCATACATCAGATAATGAATCAAGTCTTGGACTTGAAGTAAATCAGGAATGGCAATGAAAATAGCTCTTTCTTTGCCACTATGCACAGGCATAGCTTGGGCTATGACTCAGTTTCTTTAGGGCCCTGAATTGAACCTCCTTGGTCTATATATGTTTGATTTGCTTATAGTCTTTTGTATATATTATTGCACAAGATAAACTCTGTTTCCTTGCAATTTTTATGATCTTATGTTGCAAACTTTTGCTCCTGTTTTCCCTCAGACTAGTTTTGCTGTACCTGCTACTACTCTCTGCCTTGTGGCTGCATGGATGTCCAGGGAACTTCCATAGAACTCCACAGTCTCCACTCACCAGAAAGTGTTGTACACTTCCTGAGTTCACACTCCAGAGCTGCCACTTCCCATAAAATTTTGGAAAGAGTAATACAGAAGTCTGGACCTTGTAAGCATGCATTTAGAACATGAAAATTTTTTGTTTCTAATTTCAGTGAATATTGTGACTTTTTTTCATTAAATTTTCTTTTATACAACCTCACAATGCCATGTAACCAAACTGGAAATTTAGGGTTTACACTAGTGGTTGAGTTATATAATTATTGCCAGTTCAATTCAAGATCAGAAACCACTCAAAAATAATTATTATAGGCATTTAAGACAATATATATTCATTGCATTTCTCATCTTTTGTAAACTGTATGCAAAAGTACTAACTGCAAATTATTGCAGGTATGCAGTGCGGAGATGGCGCCTCGACCAAAGAAAAAGCTGGAATTCTTCAATAAAGGTCGCCCACCGCTGCTGCTTGTTTCTAGTGACGAATCTCTTATTTGTGATGCTTTGGGTAAACAAGGCAAAAACAACACAAACAGCATCCACAAGCAGCAAGAGTTTGTCACTCAGGAGAATACATCAGTAGGGGAAGAGCCTTCATCCAGTCTTCTTCAGTTGTCCAGGAGGGGTGCAAGATCACTAAACTCAATAGTTCTTCCTAATGAAACCAGTAACGAGAGTATACCTGCTTCTACAGATTCGCGTGGTAAACATGAAAACCTCTTGCATGAGCAGAATTCTAATGTACGAACTCCGTCATTTCGTCATTTATCTTCCAATTCCAAAAGAAAATTAGGAGATGATGCTGCTCCTACTTTGAAAATCTCTACAGCTCGTGAGAATAGTTCTTCTCCGGATTCAGACGACATAGAAATTATCGAGGAATACGTTAACCGACGTTACTATCCTCGAATCAGGCGCCCAAGAACTGTTGCTCATACTAAGCACCCGGTTAACAATTCGCCGATGCCAAACCCTAAACATATGTCAGTTTTGCCAAATCATCATGATTTACGCGGGACTTCATTTACAAAAACTAGATACGCCTTCTATGATACAGACCAGGAAATCTCTTCTTCAAGCATCAATGGAGAAAGAATCAGCAACGGACCCACACGATCACTTAGGTCTGCTGCTCTAGATCATCACTCTTTCATGCGTCAGCCACCTTACGATGGCCGTCGTGCAGTCTCTTATCAAGCTCGCGATCTCCCTGGCTCGTATCCTCGTCCAGTTATTGCTAGTGATTGTTTTACTACCGATCAGTATCCCAGATCTATGTACTATTCTTCGCAAGTACATTCCCATGAACATATGACCAATGTCAACCACTCACCTGATACCCGAGCAAACTTTATTGTGCCAATAAATTACAGTGAGCATCCTCTGAACCGGCTACATAATCAGACGTACTTTAAACCGCGCGTGCACTACAATGAAGATAGACGTCCTGATGTACCTCAAGAGTCTCCGCTCCCACAGACGCACTATAACGATAGTACACGTTTCGAAGCACCCCGTGAACCTGTACTCCCTCACTACAACAATGGCACACGTTTAGAAGTACCTCTTGTAGCTCCGCTCCCTAAATCAAATCCTTACATGAACCGTAATGATGGTGCACGTCTCGATCAAACTTCTAGAGTCCCTTTCCCTATTGCTCCTGATCCCAAAATCTATATTAATTCCAGCAATACCCACAGACCTAATCTTGTAACAAAATCAGCTGAGCCCCCGAAGCGACTGCAAGAAATTCACATCAGCCACAAATCTGCATTTGTGCCTGTAGCGCAAAACTCTCGTGCCATGGACTTGCAACCGCCTCAAGCCCCAGACGTGCCTCTACAGTCCAGCATTCGGCGTGAGGAACGTACGATCAAACCAAGCATGTGTCTTCCTGAAGCCTCGAACTCTTTCTGTTCCAGCCCACAAGAAGCAGATCAATCTGCAACCGAAAAGAAGCGCTACCAGACATGTCGCTTGTGCCACAATCATGGTGTTGTCACGCCCATAAGAGGTCATAAATACGTGTGTCCCTATATCAAATGCACCTGCACGAATTGTAAGGTTACTTTTAAACGAAGGCATTTTGTTAAAGAACAACTCAAAATCACGCGACGTCAGAACACTTACTGGCAAAACGGGCAAGATGCGACAGATGACCCGGCACCTGGCCCCGTGAAATTACCAAGCGTCAAGATGAATCCGTTCCCACAAGAGAATGTCATGATAAAGGACTTGGCTCTCTTCGATGACCTGGAGCTCTTTGAAGGAATTGATTCTATTTGCAGACCTCAAGCGAGAGCAAATCAGTCTTGAAAACTTAATAGTGCACTCGTTATTATTTGGGTCGGTTATCCAGGGGCGTATTCAGCCCGTGTACTGTGACATAACCTATATAAAAAGGAATCGTAGGGTAATGGTAATTGTTACTCAATTTTCTGCTTAGAGTCCAGTGTATGCGTTACATGGAAAGGAACGCATACACTGGAAAGGAACGCATATTGTTAAATTTTATTGAAACTGTGCCTACACTCATATTAGACTCGTTGCTCAATTTGATTAATGATATATCTCCTCGACACACCGGCCATCTAGTCGAGGTTGCCTTTAGTTTGTATATAAAAAATATGGACTCTGAGATTTGCGAGAATTCACCGTCTCACAGAAACTAAAGCAAATATGACCATGAAATTTACACTATCTAGAACTTGTACTGGCGAACCACCATTTTACTTACATAAACTTCTGAGAATCACCACGAGTGAACCTTACTTATATACACACTGAATTGAAATACTGGAAAATTTCAACGACTATTTCTCTTTTGAAATAATTCAGATTTAACTACTTTGTCAATGAAGTTAATGCATGTGTAAAAATCATTGACATCTGCAGGAGCCCGCCTAATATTCTTCCGCAATTGAATGGCTTTCAGGATAAATAAAGAATTCTGTTGCTGTACGGTCGATGATGTGAAATTCGCCTCTTGAAGCTCCCGCTTATAATGATAATGAAATTACAAATGGATCTTAATCGTTTCGTAAAGTAAGATAGAAATAATTTTGACGGAAATGGAAACCTGAAATACAATTGAATTGCTGGCTTTATCTTACTATGAAGCTTTTTTCCGATTCTATCCATCCAATTTATCATTTGCATTGCAGTGCGGCAAATTTTGTGTAGTTGAGAGTATGCAGCTTAAAGGGTAGAAGGATCGGATGTACCGCTCCAAAAGGCCGTGTCGCTAAGACGCGATCTATCATCAATTCGTTTTTAAATACATTTTTCTCATGTTTGCAGGTATAACAAATAATGTCCATTTAAATTTCAATTGTTTTATCTTTGCTTTGCATCCCTTAGTCGTGCTTCTTACTGTGGTTGCCTTAAATTTGGACTTCTCTTTGGACAAACCTCTTATGTTCCGCGCTGAGATTAACTTTTAAATATTTTCTCTTATATATTTATGAATTGTTTATTTCTGTAACTTATATCAAGTTTTGACTTCACATTTTTTTTAATATTATCGAGATGAATTTTGAAATACGTTGCTGCATTTCTTATGCTGCAATTAAGCTGTAATTTTAGATCGCTTTAACCTCATTTTTTCCAAAAGCTCCTTCACTGCCAAAGACCATCGCAGCCTTAGGTAACAAAATATTAGTGATGTGAAAATATAACTCTAATTTAGTTGTTTAGTCTACGCACTTATGTATGTTGATTTGGACCATTTTTTGAGTCTCCAATTGCGTTTTATGTAGGTATATCTTTTCATCTAATTTAAACGTAATAAAGCGATTTGAAATCTTTAGACCCCAGAATAAACTTGTGATGACAACGGACTTGAATTTAAACGTTCAACCTCTGGTCATGATCTGAGAACTTGGTAACAGAAGTGCAATATTCTCTTAGCGTTGTCTGAGGAGGTTTGCTGTAGCCGTTCTGGTATAAGAAGCATGTTCGTTATTACTGTGTGTTCGCTTCTCTTGTATTGCGGTGTGTTCATATTATTTTTCGGTTTTTAAATATAATCAATCTTAAGGTTTGAATATCAACTTTATTACTAGTTTTTAAAGTGTCTTGACACATCATATGAATTAATACAACGTTTGTTCTTGAGAATTGATTTCGCAGGTTTGATCGATTGAAATTAACTTGTACGAGCCGTGCTGTGACTTGTGTTGTATATTTTTGCAAGAATATATTTGTCGTTCACGCGGTGTTAAGCGTCTCTGATGAGTTAGTTTATTCATGCTCTTAGTTGGCTTCTCATATTAATATTTATCTGGTATATATATTCGTGTACTCTTATGATCACCGGAGCTTTAATTCTACGCTGAATTTAACCGTTATTATGCCGTTAATTTATGAACTTAAAAAGCCGTATTTACGTTATTTTACGTAGCAGGTTCGAAGTTGATTGCTCAATTTCCCCAGCAGTAATATTTCATTATTGGTGCCGTCCTTCGTATGGACGTAACTATGCAGTTCATCTCACGTGCTGAAAATGTTGACCTCATGACACAAGGCAAGCTCTTTTGTCTACTGATACATTACGCGTCGTTAATGCTGTTCATGCCTATAGGTCTAGTAACTAGAGTTACAGTCAGTGGACTCACGGCTCAACCCAACAATGGTCGCGCGCAAAAACTGACCAGATTAGTTGTCTTTTCGTTTAATTCGAATTTCTTGTGCGATCATTGTAGGGGTTAACTACTCGTCCTAGCGTTTACGCAGCAACACTTCAAGGTGCATCCTTCCACTTGTTACATAGGGCATGTAAATTTACTTTAATCTGTTACCTCGAAGTCATGAAATTGTTTATTAGACATAATGTTAAGTGGTGTTTTTGTACCGTTTGTTGATCAAGGATCTAAATTGCATTAATCATAGTACCAAATTTTGCGGTTTTACTGTAGGAATCCACTTTTCTCATATTTTATCCGGATTAAGTTTGTTGATATATAATATGACGGTTTATTAAAAAATCAGTTAGCAGTTATTGTCAATTTCCTCTTGCATGGACTGAGTCAATGGGGTTGTAGCTGCGGTAGAATGAAATCTCAGAACGAACAACGCACACGGGGTCTTAGTCGAGCCAATTAACCACAAGTATTAGATTTCGAGACACAAGTCTTCTCAAAATTTAAACGATTGTAAAGTTGATCGTTTTTTGCTCGAAAATATCTCGAAAAACTATTAGTATCCTTTTCTTTGTTAGTCTAATGCATTTTAGATTGGCGAAGTTCCAACGACTATTTCTTTCCCAGTCTGGGATCTTTTTTTCAGCCTATGCCCAGGGCGAACGCCATGAGCTTGGGAGTAGTCAAGCGCAACCCCACAACGTAGGGAGTAAGTAGAAGACTGTTGCCACGTTCATGCTAATAAACTTTTGTTATTGTTGCCGGCCACAAGGCGACGTCACTAAAAGAATACCTCTGCAGGCTCCACGCGTTGAGTCGTATAAAATATCCCTGGATGCGGTAAAAGCTGAGTTCTTTTTTTTTTAAGACTAAAGATACAGTCATCTTATAGAATTCGAAACGTTTACCAAGACTCGGCCGTATTTATTTATCTTTTCGCGAAACCATTTGGGAAGCTTCATAAGTGAGCATTTCCGTGAAGTAAAAAAAATTTAAAATCAATAATAGCTTCGGAAACGAGACCAGTAAATTCATTTCGACCGCGTTTGAACTTAAGGAAATGTGCCGTAAAAACTATTGCCAAATTTTAACACAAAATTAGACTGCTCAAGACAAGCGAAACGTCACAGCTCTCAATCTTCCAAGATTGGTCCCGCAAATGTAAGCACTGAAGACCTATCGCAGTTGCTCTTCGTCTGCTAAACAAATTATCAAAAAGCCTAACTAGTCGCAAGATCGCTAATGTAACAATATGCTTACGTCAACTATAATTCGAGTATGCTTAGCAGTCGCACATAGTAAGTTCAGAAAACAACCAACTACTCGGAGCGCATTTTCACACCAATATTTGCTGTTATAAACAGGTCCAACCGGTTGCAACATAACACGACTGTCTTGAAACGTAATAGCTATCATTTGCTCTATACGAGAACTCAAACTAGCATAGAGCCAATCAAAATGTTTTCTTCAAGCCATGAGCATGTTCTGCATATCAACTTAGTTGTCAGATACATTGACAGTCACTAGCATTCGTAGCCATATAGTCCGATATGCGAGAGTTGGTCAGTAGACTACAGCTTTTAAGCGAAAAAAGTATTATTTTGTGAAAAGTAAGAATATAATCCGTACTAGTATTCGTAGCCGATGGCCCAGATGAGATTTTCAGTAAGTAGACTACCGCTTCTAAGCGAGAAAAAAAAAGTGTTATTTTGCGAAAAAAAATAATATCGGTAGGTACTGGTATATGTGAGCAAGAACGAATCGAATTACCGCCAACGGATTATCAATCATTTTATAAATCGACATTGAAAACGTTTCGGAGTCCAGCTCCATCATCAGTTCGACATTCATTTTTAGATTGACGAACTGATGACGGAGCTGGACTCCGAATCGTTTTCAATGTCGATATGGTGAATTTGTTTGGCATTTTCTTTGCTTTCAAATTCCTTATCAATTATTTTATTGAAGCATCCTTGAAACGCCGTAACAACTTGATTTTTAAAGAACGAACATTTTCAAGCTTTATTGTAAGAAAAATACAGAAAAGAAGAACATGGTAAGTTAAGTGAAGCAAAATATTAACGCTTAATCGAGAATTCGATGCTGCAGAATAAATCGGTGATCAATCACAATTAACCGAGAAACCGGCACCAAAATTAGGAATAAATCCAATTGTCAACGGAGGATCATTTAAAAAATTTAGAATTATCTGCTTGAAAAATGATAACTTCAGCGCAGTTCATCGAAAGTTACTGGCAAAAATTATACATAGAATCAACCACTACAGAAGCAACTAACACAAGTTCAAAAAAATTCCAAGTCTCACCAATGTAAAATAAAAGTTTAGCAATAAACGAGTTAAACAGGTTATCAATAAAATTCGAATTCATCTATTCTGATAGCAATGAAACCAAGGCAAGGTTTATAGCACGAAATGCTTCACAGTGACTACAATTTTCGTTCTGAAGGCACTACCACGTTCCGACGAACTTGCACAAATGCAACTAGCCTATGTATAAAAAATTATGAATGACAAATAATGTAATGTCTGATGACGAAAAATATAATCGGTATATCTATAAAGATGGTTCAAATAAATCCTTTCGAGTATTACTTATCTAAAGAAGAGAAGAGTCTCAAGTACAGCGTAAGTAAACTAAACACATCTCTCTATTTAAAGGAGAGTCCTCTGAAATTCCCAGTGACATCTAATAATAGCTGAACTAAAAGTTTTAAGTAAATAAAACAAAGAAGAATTCTAATTTAATGCCTCTTCTCGGATAAGAATATGAAAGAGATTATGCCGTTCATAATTAAATCAATGGAACCAAAGTGGATCAATTCAAAGCCACACAACTGTGGCTGGTTGAACTCCTCTCCTTCCTGCACGGCGCCATCACGCTGTAGACGTCGCGTATCTGTCGACATGATACAGGATCGTTATGCGTCGCTTATGGCAGCACAGAAACGTCAAGTAAACACATTTTTGGAAACCATTCAAATTATCTACTCTCCAGAAAATACGATTTTATGGCACCATCTAGTCAAGAACGCATTAATTACGTAGCCTATGTAATTTGAACACATAGCTTCTTGGAAAATTGAGGGCCATTGTAAACTTCACTTCGGATTATGGTCATTATGCCATTATGGACTCCACACAACTTGCTCACAATATTATTCGCGCTAACATACGTAGTAAAAACTAAGCAAAAACGCCGCTGTGCATGCAAGATTATTGCATGCGACTTTTGTACCCAACTCGCGGTGCTAGAATGGCACCACTCGCCAGTCACCGCCAGCTTATAAAAAGCAACCACGCATAACTTAAGCGACACAGCGAGCATGAGCAACATAGCAAGTTTGATGTTGTCTAGTCCAATTAAGCGGCCCAAGCCGTTCCAGGAATATATCAAAATTCAATATTTATAACTAAATTTGTGATGCTACTACAAGCTAATTTCTACGAGTTTTTTCATTTACTAAAAAATGGTAGCGTTAGGTCATTGCTCATTTTCACAACACTTCTCTTTAACTTCACTTCTTGTTTTTTTGTCTGTCTGCTACAAATCTTATAATCAAAATTTAACACACTTCTACTTATCCTATCGATCTGAAATTTGGCACACTTGCGTAAAGTTGGAGACAATGCAAGAATCAAATGACAAGATAAATGATTTTAAAAATAATTTTTTTTTTCAATATTAAAAAAATTAAAAAAATAATGTCAGATACAAATCTTATAACTGGTATTTGACACACTTTTACCTTTCCAATTGATCTGAAATTTTGCACACTTGTGTGAAGTAGGAGGCAATGCATGAATCAATTGACAGAATAAACAATTAAAAAATATTTTTATAAATTAAAAAAAAAATGAAAAATTGATTTTTTTAATATTCGAAAATAAAATCAGAAATTCATTGTACATCTTTAACATTGGAGACACTGGATTCTTTAGAAGTGTTGTCTTTAAAAAGTAATTTTTGAACTATATTTTATCATCTAGCCTAACACAATTAGAGTTCTATGACAATAGAAAGTTAGGTAGTCGTGCCACGGATGCTCACTAAGCTTTTTGGGTTTTAGTAGGTATGTAAAAAAAGAAGCGGACACAAAAATCCTGATAATGCCAGCGGGAACGTACCTATTGTGAATAAAAAAGCCTCATTTTAATTAGGTCAGGTTTTTTCAATTTGATGAAGTCATGAATGGAAAACGCGCTCTGCAAATTCGTACATTTAAGCGTTCGAGTTACGTAGTAGGTATGATGTAAATTGCCGCAATTCCGCATGCAATTAGGTAGGTACAAAATTAGATTGAGAAAAACGACTAGAATATGTAAAATTAAATTTGAAATTTTCTCAAGTATCATTGCTTCCAGTTCCAGAATTGTAATTATTAAAACAAATACTTAACTTCGGTGAGGAATAAGGATCAGCCCTAAAACGTCTAATTTTCCACGGTACATATTAACATATAGGCTAGGCCTAGCCTAATCACTCAGTCGGGCTCACAATAGCTACCTAGCTAGGCCTACTCACCATTCACCAAGAATTGAGATTTGAGAATACAAGAAAATCAAAGAAATTGACTCACCACTTCAAGTTGTTAGGTACTCCTATGAACCCTAGCTCAAGGCTCCCGCGCTGAGCTCTCAGCTCATCATCTATGGCCAAACAAGTTTTGGTTATTTTAAGGCTAATATCCGTTGATTGCTCGATTTCACTATCGACATGACGAAGTTCAACTTCATTCAATAATTCTTCATCATTTTTTTCAATTAATGCCATTATGCGGCGCAATTCAATTTTGCATGTTCTGAGGGCGAGTGGGTCAGTTTCTTTCAGAGTCACACGAAACCCACAGCCATGATTTGCTACTATGGATAATTTTGTTTGCCTGATTGATCCACTGTGTTTTTTTTTCTACATTGTGAAGCCTCTTACTGATCTTATCAGAAGCCATTGCACACTATTCNTGAAGGTTGATGCTCATCAGAACCAACGCAATGAAGTATATCTGAGTAGATAATATGACAATATCCATATATCTCTCAGACCTGTCTCTTATACACATCTAGATGTGTATAAGAGACAGATATTATTCCGTAAGTCATAGAAAAGTGTAAGCTAAAAATCTTCTTCACGCGAATCTGGCAACATCGTGAAAGACTTCCGAATTTGCCCGGAGCTCTATTTCGAGCACCTTCATTCTTGCCCTGACGCCAACTTGCGAGGTCCTCCGCCGTGTCTCTCCTTAGTAGTTCCTTATATGTGTTGTGATATCTATACACTGGGCCTTTTAACATACCTACTGTACATGTTGACATTCAACTAAATAAACACGAAAAACTCGGACCTGCATCCTCCCATTACCCTACCAGTATTTAGGGAAGCCTCAGTCAAATACAAAATCTTCAGCGCAATATTAAACGACTAGTATCCCTCAATCTTCAGTGAGATCCCTCAGTTACCCTCAAACTTCTCTCAGTAGACCCTCAGTCTCACAACTTCCCTCACACTAGTCGTCTCAAAATCTCTTCATGCTTGTGAATTTGGTAGTTTTTTGCTCGAAAATATCTCGTGAAACTGTAGGTATCCTATTCTTCGTTTGTCTAATTCATTTTAGAGTGGCGAAGTTCCAAAGACTATTTCTTTCCCAGCCTGGGATATTTATTATTTTTTTAGCCTATGCCCAGGGCGAACGCCATGAGCTTGGGAGTAGTCAAACGCAACCTCGCAACAAAGGGAGTAAGTAGAAGACTGTTGCCACGTTCATGCTTAGAAACTTTTGTTATTGCTGCCGGCCACCAAGCGACGCCACTAAAAGAATGCTGCACATCAGCAGGCGCCACGCGTTTAGCCTTACAAAATATCCCTATATGTGGGACAGGCTGAGTGTCTTTTAAGACTAAAGATACAGTCATCTTGGAGAATTCGAAACGTTTACCAAGACTCGGTTGTATTTATTTATCTTTTCGCGAAACCATTTGGGAACTTCATAAGTGAACATTTCCGTGCAGTAAAAAAAAATAAATTAAAATCAATAACAGCTTCGGAAACGAGACCAGTCAATTCTTTCCGACCGCGTTTGAACTTAAGGAAATGTGCTGTAAAAACTATTACCAAATTTAAACACAAAATAAAATTACTCACGACAAACGAAAAGTCACACCTCTCATTCTTCGACGATTGGTCCCGCAAATGTTGGCACTGAAGACCTATCACGGTAGCTCTTCTTCTGCTGTACAAATTATCAAAAAGCCTAACTATTCGTAAGATCGTTAAGGAGACCCTATACATACGTCAACTATAATTCGAGTATGCTTAGTAGTCGCCCGTTATGAAGTTCAGAAAACAACCAACAACTTACAGCGTCTCTGCACACCAATATTTGCAGATGTAATCAGGTCCATCCGGTTGCAACTTAACACGACTGTCTTGAAACGTAATAGCTATTATTTGCTCTATGAGAACTCTAATTAGCATAGAGCCAATCAACAGGGTTTCTTCAGGCCATTGCATGTTCTTCATGTCAACTTTGTCGTCAGATACATCAACAGTCAATACTATTCGTAGCCATAGGCCGATATGCAAGAGTTTGTAAGTAGACTACAGCTCTCAAGCGAAAAAATGTTATTTTGTGAAAAAATAACTAGGTATATAATCAGTAGGTACTGGTAAATGTGAGCAATAACAACGCGAATTACCGCCAACGGATTAGCAATCATGTTATTGAAGCATCCTTGAAACCGAAACAACTTGATTGTTAGAGAGCGAAAATTTTCAAGCTTTATTGTAAGAAAAATACAGCAAAAAAAAACAAGTCAAGTGAAGCAAAATATTAACGCATAATCGACAATTCGATGCTGCAGAATAAATCGGTGATACTGATAAATCACACTAAACCGAGAAACCCGCACCAAAACTACGAATAAATTCAATTGCCAACGGAGCATCCTTTAGAAAATGTAGAATTTTTGCTTGAAACATGATAACTGCAGAGAAGTTCAACGAAAGTTACTGGGAAAAAATTATACATTGAATCAACCACTATACCTACAGAAGCAACTAACACAAGTCCAAATAAATTCCAAGTCTCACCAATGTAAAATAAAAGTTTAGCAATAAACGTTTAAACAGGTTATCAATAAAATTCGAATTCATCTATTCTGATAGAAATGAAACCAAGGCAAGGTTTATAGCACGAAATGCTTCACAGTGACTCTACAATTTTCATTCTGAAGGCACTACCACATTCCGACGAACTTGCATAACTGCAACTAACCTATGTATATAAAATTATGAATGACAAATAATGTAATTTTTGATGATGAAAAATATGATCGGTATATCTATAAAGATGGTTCAAATAAATCCTTTCGAGTATTACTTATCTAAAGAAGAGAAGAGTCTCAAGTACAGCGTAAGTAAACTAAACACATCTCTCTATTTAAAGGAGAGTCCTCTGAAATTCCCAGTGACATCTAATAATAGCTGAACTAAAAGTTTAAAGTAAATAAAACATTGAAGAATTCTAATTTAATGCCTCTTCTGGGATAAGAATATGAAAGAGAGATTATGCCGCTCATAATTGAATCCATGGAACCAAAGTTGAACAATTCAAAGCCACAACACTGTGACCGGTTGAACTCCTCTCCTTCCTGCGTGGCGCCATCACGCTGTAGACGTCGCGTATCTGTCGACAAGATACAAGATGGTTATGCGTCGCTTATGGCAGCACAGAAACGTCAAGTAAACACATTTTTGGAAACCATTCAAATGATTTACTTTCCAGAAAGTACGATTTTATGTCACCATTTAGTCAAAAACTCATTAATTACGTAGCCTATGTAATTTGAACACATAGCTTCTTGAAAAAAAAATAGAGGGCCATTGCAAACTTCACTTTGGATTATGCCATTGTGGACACCTACAAGCAACCACACAATTTGCTCTCAATAATATTCGCGCAAACAAAGTGCGTATGCCTACGGTAGTACAAACTAAGCAAAAACGCGGCTGTACATGCAAGACCTAAGCACCTAACTCGCGGTGATGGAATGACAGTTATGACTTCACTCGCCGCCAGCATTCAAACAGCAACCAAGCAAGGTTGCTACACGAGGCTGGCAGTAGCGTATATTGGTTGCGTCTACTACAGTTTTGCAGGCTGAGAGCCTATACACGACTATAGAGTTTTCGGTACACTGCGACTGCGCCCGCGTCAGTGCGACGTTGGGAGTTGTCGAGTACGGCCCCTTTCACACAGGTCAGTAAATACTGCCAGCGTCCGACAGTATTTACTGCCGAACCTCAAGATATATTTTCCATAAAATATATAGGTATTTCCATAGAGATGTATTTACATCATTCTCACATAGAGATATAATTTCATAAAGAAATATTGCTACATAAACATAGAGATGGACTGATGGTGCATGAAGCACTGCAAGACTGATAGATCCCAGCAGTAAATAGCGCCTCGTGTGAAAGATTGCGCTGTAAATACTGCCGCGGCATTTTTGACGCGCGCAGTATCTACTTACTACTGCCCTGTGTGAAAGGGGCTTAAGAGTGTGCACGGTGGAGTCACGCGAGAGCAAGACAGCAGTGCGCGCTACAGTGGGCGAGAGACAGCGACGCAGCTATGCTCGGTATGACGGCCGGGCGGTAGTGAGCGCAATTGACTGCTTCAAAACTGTAGTTGCTAAGCGACACAGCGAGTAAGCTTGATGTTGGCTAGTGTCTCGGCTTTTTCATTGAAAAAGAAATGATAGTGTTAGGTCATTGCTTATTTTTGTACGCTAACACAATAGAAAGTTAGGCGTGCCAAGGATGCTAAGCGTTTTGGGCTCTAGTTATGTTAGAAATGAGCGGACAAAAGAAATCTTGACAATGATCGTGGGAGCATATTGTGAATAAAAGCCTCGTTTTAATTAGGTCAGGTTCAGTTCCAAATTGATGAAGTCACAAGTGGAAAACGTGTTCTGAAAATTCATACATTTACGAGTTGAGTTCGAGCGTCATTATGTTGATTGCATTTATGTACACAATTGGATTAATTTAACTAGATTCCCGCATGCAACTAGATACAAAATTAGATTAAGATACAGGACTTTATGTAAAATTATTTGACATTTTCTCCAGTCTCTTCGATTCAAAATTATTATTTAAAAAAAGACAACTTCGGTGAGGAATAAGGATCAACCACTAAACTTCAGATTTTTTACGGTACATATAAAGCGTCATATGATAATGAAATTTTAAATTAGAATAGAATAGAATAGCATAGAAGTGTCGGCACTGAAGAATAAAGCCCATGGCCTGTTGCCCATTCTTGAATTTTTCGCGTTTTCAACCCAATACTTTATTCTTCAATTTTGAAAGAATAAGCAGTATTCCAATGTGGTGCTCAACCATTGAATGAACCAAGAATTAAGTCCCACTCACTGTCCCAGTGATTCTAACTTCTAAAGCAGTATGAACCAACTCCATTTAAATATTGAGTAAATGAGGGAATTAAAAATGAACTGATTCTAAAAATATCTCTGGTTTCAGTGGTTTGCTGCTATGCTTGGCACATGAAATCTAAACTAATACAGTATGTAGTTCTACCTAGCCTACGTGTTTGATACAACAAGCCCTGGGTATAAATTTCAATCTACTATTCAACTTTGATGAATTAAAGAACTAATTTCACTGTGGGTAGGCGTAGGCTATCACAGATTCATAGTATCACCAGACACCAGTCACAACTCTAGACTCAGTGGGGCTCACAATACTCACAATGCAGTAGGCTATGCACCAAGAAATTGCAAGAATTGAGAATACAATAAATTGACTCACCACTTCAAGTTGTTACTCCTTCAGCAATTAGGCTAGACATAAAATGATCAAGTGTCAAGGAGGACTGAGGATAGAACCATAATGCACTTTGAACATGAAATTAAACTTCTGTGTTAGATAGCTAGCCTGATAGCGTGATAGGTAAGGTACCTACAACACACTCACAAATTTTCAATATAAATTTTGATCAATTTAGCTTTGATAATTAAAGAACTAATTTCACTGTATCACAGTTTCACCAATCACACCTCACGGAATCACGGTCACAGACTCACAGTTGGACTCACAATTGCATAATCATTACGGGTGTCAGGTAGGTACTTACTACTCACCAGTCACCACTCACCAGTCCCCAAGAATGGAGATTGGAGTGGAGAATACAATAAATTGTTGACTGACTACTGACTTTACTCACCATTTCAAGTTGCTGCTGGCCTCTGCTAGGAGTTCTAAGCTACCAGCTTGTGCCCAAGGCTCCTATGGCATCAGACTCTGAGGCAGCTGAGGCTCTGAGCTTATCATCTATGGCCAAACAAGTTTTGGTTATTAAAAGTCTTATCTTCATTGACCTCGCCATTTCATCATCGATACGCCTATCTTCTGCTTCATTCAATGATTCATCCATTTTTTCGATTAATACCATTATGCGGCGTAATTCAATTTGGTATGTTCTGAGGTCGAGCGGGTCAGTTTCTTTCAGAGTCATTATGAGATGAAATGATTGAAATGGAAAATGCCTATTGGCAGGCCCACTTAAACACAAAGGATACTTGGTAGGCCTATCGATTATTTCATTAATAATAAAGGTTGCCTGATTGATCAACACGCTTTTTACTTTCCAATTGTTATATATCTTATTGATTTTATCAGAAGCCATTTCGCACTAGATATTCTCTTCACAAGATAGGAACACTGCACAGCTAACAGCTCCACTAATTAATCACTATTTCAGTAGTCTCGAGGTACTGTTAAATGTAGAGAAAGCCTTCCACAGGGCTCTGTCACAGCCGCAAAGGACCCAGTCACAAATCAGCAACAGGGTCTTCCAAGTTTCAATCGCTGGAATTGGAAATGTGCTCTGACCTGACTGAGCTGACTCTAAGCCGCGAGCGGATGTTGCAGAGTCGGTGT